>NW_007378517.1:30135-105936 GCF_000475195.1 Diaphorina citri
CCCCCCCTCAATTAGTTTATTTAAAGTTATTTTTCCGTCCCATAAATTTGTTTACGTTACCATGTGTGATTTTTTGGCCTCATCAATGTAGTGTGTCGTGATCAATATGGTCCGCCCACTTTCCGCCAAATACAAGAGATGATTCCATATTTCTTCAGCTATGACGGGGTCAATGCCCGAAGTTGGCTCATCCAATATGAGCAATTCTGGGTCGTGAAGCAACGTAATGGCCAGGGAAACCCGCCTTTGTTGACCGCCACTGGGAAAGAAAAATGGACAAGTTGAGAAGATTTTGAATACCTGTTCTCCCGCCCCTCTGGCTGAGTAGGGTCGACTTGACCCGGAGGTGTCAAGGTGTGTCCAAACATAGTCGGCCGGCCGTCGATCAACGAGGAAAATCCATGTTGTCAAGGCAGTGTGGACGTGTCAATCGACATCGATCGATGGCCGATCGACTATGTGTGGACACAGCTCTAAGTTCAAATACCGGATCGGCAGTGATAGGAAAGGATGTGCCTTAATATAATGATAATGAGAAAGCGGTTCAAATTTCGAAAATTTTCTCAGGCCTTCAATATTTTGGAGAATAATAAAAGGTCTAAAAGGAAATCCTGATAAAACCAATTTGGGTTGTAAAAATTACCAGTTACCAGAATAATGACTGGTTTCCACACGGATATAAAACTATAGAACTACTTCACCACATGGGGTTGTGTTGTTTTAGACTTGTTTTTAATATGGAAACATGAAGAACAATCCTGTCCGAATAATTACGTCATTTGGAACCAAACTTTGGTTTCAAACAAAGAAGGACACCAAACAGTATGGACATGGAGCCAAGATGTATCAGACATGGATTTCGGCATCGAGCCAACTTTACAACAATTCAGGAGATGTCATGTAGTGACTAACTTCAGTAACATGAGTGCATGTTTAAAATACTAATATGCATGTTACATCAGGTTGAAAAATTGACATTGGGTTCGGAAATCGAAAGGAATTTGGTTCGGTTGAATTCTCAATGGGTTTGAACTTCAGGCCATTTTGTGTTTTTGCCAAAATCTTCCATGAATGTGTAATCCCAATATCTACAGACTTACTTTGTATGTTAATATACTAACACCATTGTATTGATATTAGCTGTATTAGGTCAAGTTTAGGCAACACCTTTGATCCGTTTAGGACGTGTTTCGATAAAAGGTCTAAGTGGCTTTTGGGCGTTTCGGCCACACCGACGAAACCCCAGTGTAACTAGTATTGTGATTTACCCCGCAAAGTTGATAAAAATGATATCATTACCTGAGAGATCCACACTTCCTTTTGAAATGGTTCAAGTGCAATAGAGCCTGAAGATATTCGGCCTTTTCCTTTATCTGCTGCAGACTCATCCCGTAGATCAGCCCATCTACATTGGTATACAACTAGGTGGGTATGCTACTTAAAATTAATGAAAGTCTTTGAAGAAAGTTTCGTTAACAGATTGTAAAACCATGCTAAACCTCAAATGTTTTGGAATTTCGAAACTTGAGGTTATTTCGACATATCTCGAAACTCGAAATCGTGAAGCTGAATCCATTACGCACGTCCTCTTAGCAAGAATTCAGCAACTTCTCGTGAATCTCGTGCGTGATTTTTCGCATTTTATAATCTATCTAGCAACCAGAACCAAATTCTTGAATTTCGTATTTTAGACATTAAGTTTTGGAGATATGGACATTATAGGTCACAAGGCAAAGATCTCTCTTCTTTAAGAAGTTCCTAACCGTTTGAATTCAAGAATGGCTATTCGTAAACATGATGGATACCTACCAATTAAAGATGGAGACCAAAGATAATACCTACCTACTTTTCCTACTTTTGATCAGCATAGGTACGAGTTTATCATGATAAGAACAATACCTACCTCAGAACCAGAAGACCTAAGGAACTTTCATGGAGGAATCGAAATTCCGAGTTCCATTTAAGGTGTTTAAATCTTTAAATACAAAACTATCTTAGGCATACACAACCTTCTAAGCGGTAGACGCAACAAAGCTTAATGAGAAATGTTAAATTCGTAATTATCATAAGAAATTAGAACGAAATTTCAATACAACACAATGCTAACAGCAACAAACGGGTAGAAAGTGGTTTGGATACTCGTCTAATCAGAGCTAGCGTTGGTAAATAATGTGAGGACTAGAAACTAGAGGTAAAAAATATGTATTTGAGGAAGGAATTCCACAAATAGCCGAACTTTGAATGAATCAACTAACTGGTAGGTAACTAGGTAGTATTCAGCTATTAGGTATTTGGTTAAGGACATACGGATAAAACTTGAAGAGGAAAGTAGCTGACAACTGACCTATCCGACTAGGAAACTCTCTCTCAAAGTTCCTTCTATGCATTGAAATGAACAAAATGGCTCTATGAATAAAGAAAGAGTGTTTGTAATTTTCAAAGAGCTCATTTTTTGACATTTGTGCGAGATCTTGAAGAGAATGAATAAAACAAAAGGAATTTTACAGTAAAAAATATGTATTTGAGGAAGAAATTCCACAAATAGCCGAACTTTGTTCAACTTTGAATGAATCAACTAACTTGTAGGTAACTAGGTAGTATTTAGCTTATATTGAGTATTCCGTTAAGGACATAAGAAGAGGAAAGTTGCTGACAAGTGACCTATCCGACTAGGAAACTCTCTCTCAAAGTTCCTTCTATGCATTGAAATGAACAAAATGGCTCTATGAATAAAGAAAGAGTGTTTGTAATTTTCAAAGAGCTCATTTTTTGACATTTGTGCGAGATCTTGAAGAGAATGAATAAAACAAAAGGAATTTTACCAGGTCTACATTGTATATTCTAATCTGGATTTCTTGCCTAATGCCTATTGAAGCCTGGCTTTCAATCTTTTCTATGATAATTTTTCATTCTGACACCAGTAGGTTGAATATGAACAATATGGACATTCATGCATACACCTTGGTCTTTCATTCAACCTTCAAAACCATTGATTTGCATTAGAACCACAGCTGTTTCCATTATCTTTCATTATTACTGGAGAAGAGGTTGTGGAAACGTCATAATTGTGAAATTATCGGCAAAATTATCATTTTGTGATAATTCTATTCAGTGAAGGTATATTCCGTCCATAACCATCATCATAATTTAAATCTTCATCGATGGATGATTCATCCGAATTAACCGTTTCTTGTACCAAATCAGACTGATTTGTACCAGATCAGACTGATTTGTACCAGATCAGACTGATGCAGATTATTTTTCAGTCCTTTTGACACCTTCGTTGACTGTTATTAAGTTTAGAGCTATGCCTATTGAAGCCTGGCTTTCAATCTTTTCTATGATAATTTTTCATTCTGACACCAGTAGGTTGAATATGAACAATATGGACATTCATGCATACACCTTGGTCTTTCATTCAACCTTCAAAACCATTGATTTGCATTAGAACCTCGACATCTGTGTTCACTTGCCTTTGCGAGCTCCCAGGCAGTCTAAGGTATCCGTTGTATGCGATTTCGAAATTTTAATATACATTTATATTTTATGTAGATACCTAAGTACTAATTATACCTAGGCTCTGAACTTTTCAGGTAGCAATCTCTTTATTGTTAGAATTATTATTATTTTGTTTCTCAATTGTTAATTATTTTCATGTGTTAATTTTATTGAATGAAAAGTAATTTTATTACCATTACCATACAAATAGGTAGGTATTACAAAAGGCGGGATTTCAGCATGACCTACATGAAAGTACCTAGAATATTTCGCCGTCAAAAATTGTCCATAGGTGGCATAGGTTGCTTTCTATTTCTGTTGACTATGCTGATAATCTTCATTTTCTTGGATAGTGTTGAGCGGGTTAAGCCTAACATTGATCATTGATTCCGTGGCATTGGTGCCCACGTTGCTCATCTGGTATACCCACATTACCCACTGGCCCTACAATTCCATGGTATACCCACATTACCCACTGACCCTACACTTCCCATGCCATTAGCCTTAACACGACTTTGATTTAATTTATAGCTTAGGATTATCCATGTAGATTGGTAGATTGGGAAGTGACAAATTTGAATGTCTATAAATTCTTTGGGAGGTCAAGCTATAGGATAGAAATGCTTGGAACTCCTCATTCAGATTATGAAGGGGGTTTTTGCCCCTTAGGGGGATTCCTTCCTAAATGTAGTTTAGTCAAGTACCTGTACTTAACTGTCTTCTCTCATTTGTGTCATTGTTTATTTCTTTGTACATAATACATGAAGGAATGGGTTCTTAACTTTCAAATTTCAATGTATTTATAAGGGATTTGTAATTAGTAGTTCATTATTGATTATAATACAAACATAATTATGTAGATCCGCATCACAACATACCATCTCAATCTCCCTGCAAGTAAAACCACTGTGTGCTTCTGTATGTTTCAAGGGTTATGGTGCATTCAAAACAATGTTTAGTGGTTCCTCATATTATTGGTAGATTCCGTTATGATGGTATCCAGTGGCGTAGAAAAAGCTCTTGGGGACATAGAATATTGTACCTATTTTACATAGATACTTGTTTTTATAATATAAGATTTATAATTATAACTGTATAGAGTATGATAGTAGTTATAATTAGTTTATCTTGTTTATAGGTAAATAGGTAGATATACTCTTTTTCTATACCTCGTAAAAATAAACCGTTTAAGGTTACTATCTTGTTTAGTACCTAGGTAGCTTGTTTTTAATACGAGTAGGGAGCTTGAATATGAATAGAATGATTGAGGTGTTTTGGCATCTCCACTAATTGTACCAATTCAATACCGTTCATAGGATTCGTCAGTTAACTCCGAAGTAGGAGTTTTGGCGTCTCTACTAACCGGATGAACATTGAAAACACAGAAATGACATCTACCTACATATCTACTGAATGTGTGTAGGTACAATTTTTTTTAATATATATTTTAGAATATACTCGTACCTACCTACATAACTTTGAATACACTTCATTTTTATTTGACATAACTTTTAGGTGCAACATAAATTCGAAAAATTATAGTTCATCTCGATTGACACGTGTTTTGGCATCTCCACTAAAAGTCTATACCGGTATGATGTATATCACATAATCATCTTCTACTGATAGCTCCATTAGTTATCACTCCTGTTCTTACACCTCCATGACTAGTTGGAATAAATGAGCTTGTAATGTATCACACCATTAGTTCAATTCGGTTCACACATGCTATCAGCACATTGCTCTATCAGAGATTAGTGGAGATGCCAGAATTACAATTTCGCGCTTATCGGTACACTTGCATGAAGCTTAACCCCATACATAAGAAGTCCACTCTGAGGCTTAAGCCGGCCACTCACTATCAGGTAGACCTGACAGACGGACCTGATCAGGTGTACCTGTCAGGTCTACCTAATAATGAGTGGCTGGCCTTAGCTGCCCCAAAAGATGGGTTAAGCTTATCTACACCCACATGATGTTTGCTACATATTTGGTGGAGATGTCAAAATTACAATTCCACTTATACCGCAGTCTGCAGTTACTGGCAAAGTTAATTGATGAGATTTTTTTCCCCTTTTTTTCTGTTTGGTTACCAGATTCAATACTTTTGGTGACACCCTTACAACTTTTTATCAAGTGACCAGTATCAGTCTATCAGTGCACTCTAGTGTTAGTGTAAACCTAAGAACAAGTACATAGTACTAGACTTAATAATTAAAAACATGATGTGTTTCATATGTGAACACCTCAGCAACAAAATGTGAGAATCCAGTTTGCAGACAATGATGCTAACGAGTGGGTATTTAACAAATGTGTTATAAGTACATACCTACAAGAAAAGAAATAAAGAAAACATGGTTGTATTAGAATTACAGGGACCTGTAACGACAGAGATCTTATCGTCCCGAAATCTGAGGAGGATAGGATTAGGACCAGCCGTTCCGAGAAGCCATCTGTAGGATTGTTCACCTCAGGCGAGAATCGAACCGGCAATCTAGCGCTCACAAGGCAGCGCTACCTTCCAAGCTGGCTAGGCAGAACAGTGCCACGATTTTCTCACAGTGTAAAAATAGTCAACTCCATGTTACCTCAGAATAGTCACCAAAACATCACCGGTTCCCTGTTCAGTACCACTACATTAGGAAATTATACTTCCGTCCCATCCCCAGCAGAGAATAGGATAGAACAAAAAACTAAACCACAGGTTCCTAGACCTACGGGTATATAGTCTATCTATTCGAATTCCACATAATTACTTGTTTATTTCAGCTATTTCTGTATTCCATTACCACATTACCAGGTTTATTTATAGCCCATCGTTGACCTGTAAATACCTAATAAACATGGTCATATCAGCAGAGTTATACCTATGGGCGTTCATAGCAATTATTGATTTTATCTAGGTACTTGTATTTTAGATGCCTATATTTAGTATGTGAGTTAATGTTTTTTACAAAAATTAATTGTTGCCCAATAGGTAGGTAGTTTTCAGTGCTGAAAATCTCATTATGGGTTGCATTTCTCAGGTACCTACTTGCTCCTTGCTCCTAAGGGCTTAACTATTCTGGGCCATTGCCTTCATCTGTGAAACATAGGAAGACTACCTACCTCCTACCCAAAATAGAACAGTTGCGCTTACTTGGGTGATGTTTTAAAGTCAAAAAGCTGGGAAAATGAGGGATTCCGGAACTTTTCTTTTTCTTCCACGACTTCTAGATCCCGAGATAAATCCATTTAAAAATTTCGGTAAATCTTGAACTTTGACGTCACGGCATACGCTCCCGTACGCGATGACGTCACATCAAATGTTACGAGCAAAGCTCCCTCGCAGGTAACACATTAATCTGTTTGTGCGCATGCATTTCTGCGCAGTTCATGTTTGTGTGCATACGTTTCTGCGCATCTCCTGAAGTTTGACGTCACAGAGTTCAGTACTCTGACGGAAAATAAAAATTGAATTTTCGACCTGTTACCGTTACTTTTCGGAGTTTTGACCTCAGATTTGGATTTTTCACAACATTTTACGTAGGAATCGACCTTTTAATCATAAATTTTACCCAAATGCAACTGCTCCATTGAGCTTTTTGTGTATGAGGTTAAGCTGGACCTTTATGTATGTTAGTACCTAGCTCTTGGTAGAAATATTTATTTGTCAATCATGACTTCAGAAAAGGGAGACCAAGTTGAAAACATGAAATCTGAGGTAATAATTACCAGGTAGATAGATATCTACCTGTATTCAGACAAAGTTCCAAGAGTCCACAGCTTAGAACTTAGAACTCTTGGAAGTCGTAAAAACAATTCAGTTCTCATTAGGTATAGTCTACCTCCCTATAACTCTGCTAACTTTAAGGTCCCAATCAATACTTGGGCTTAAAGTTGAATGGTGTACCTACTGGTGCATTCTTTGTTTTATTGTTCGAGAGTCCTTTTCAAGGTTACTAAAGCTTTCATAGCTTTGTTCTTAAGGATTAGTATGTCTTTAATGTTTATTTCATTCTAGAAACTCATTTCCTTTTGCATGCAGTATCAATGCGATCGATGTATGCAAGTAGGCTCTTAAATATCTTGAACCTTGAAGAACGTTGGAGCTTTTTAAGTTCAAAAATTCCTGCCAAGTAACATTTTTTGACTTCCTAAACAAATTCTAAACATCTGAACGGACTAGATACCTACCAGAATTTAATTTTAAATCTGTTTCTTAATCTCTCTCTAAATAAAAACTGAAAACAATATTTAAATCAGTTTACTTGGTTCTTTTAAATCACCAAACCCATCAGATACCTAAATACAGACTATTTATCGATGACTAAGTAGGTACAATGTACATAACAAGTAGGGATAGGCAGGTACTGATCGAAGCACGGTTATGTAAAAATCAATAAATTCACGAGTCATCAATTTCCTTGATGTAAAATTTATGACAGCCATAAAATTAAAATTATGACACTGATTATGAATTTATGAACCCAAAGACCTACTAAATATTTTGTGGTTGAACTTGAAGATTTCGGTTTCATTTCCTTCAAACGAGAACCAATCAGAATCCAGATAATTGTGTCAACATGTTTATCAACAAGAATTGGTGTTAATTGATATTTTTCAATGATTTATCGATGTTTAAATGATGTCATTGTGCGTTGAGTTATGATTCAATGGTTTGTTAAATATTGTGTTGTATCTGCCAAGAAGTTGAGAGGTTTAAACATTGACAGATTAAACCTGTCCTGTAGTAATAAAACAATTGATTTTAGATAGTTTCTTATCACTGAAATATTCTCTTTCATAGGATATTTTTTTATCGTATAGTTTTCCATTATCTACCTGATAGATTTACGTAGATCTTTCTAGAAAACAGAGGCATGCGATTGTGTCAGTGCCATATTTAGACCAAGACGTACCTACCTAGATATTCTAAGAGATTTTTATTTTCTCATTTATTTTATTATTTAATAAATAATCATAAATTAAGTATTTAAGTAGGTAGGTATCTACATTGGCAAGTCTCGATTTATTACGAAATGGGAAATGGTTTTCTTTCAGAACACTGCACTTCTGGTAGTTCTGGTGGGGTTTACAATTTCGTAGCCTGCGACGTTTTTCCGGGTGTGAACCAAAAGTATCCCGTGAACTATTGAAAGTAGGTACTGCTATCCAGTGGGGTTCTTGCTAAAAGAAATACTTTATCATTTGAATCTTTGGATATTTTGAATCCCTCTAAGTTGTCAAATTGAAAGATATATATAAGTACATATTTCTTCCATTAAAAGAAATAGGGGTTCCAGTTTTTGTGGAAGGGCAAACTGGGACAACTAACAGCCATTTAGGCTTCAAAAACAACATAAGTACTTTGGCAATACAATGACTTGAGCGTATTTTGGTACATATTTCTTCCATTAAAAGAAATAGGGGTTCCAGTTTTTGTGGAAGGGCAAACTGGGACAACTAATAGCCATTTAGGCTTCAAAAACAACATAAGTACTTTGGCAATACAATGACTTGAGCGTATTTTCCTGTTTCTTTCATTACAGGTCCTCATATTCACAGGCAACACTATACCAGAATTACCGTCAAATATTTTCGGAACTGATAGAGCTTATGAAAAGCTCAAAGTTATAGATATGTCAAGTAACAACATAAAACTTATCCACGGGAAAACATTTCATCATGTGGATAATGTAGAACGACTCATCCTCAACCACAATGATCTTCACATTGTCAACAAGGAAGAATATCACCCTAGAATATTCTCCAACTTTCGAAACTTACGAGAGCTTCATCTGACTGACACATTTGCTGATAACACTCAAGATAATTTAGCATCAAATTTACATGACATTTTCGTGGAGAGTGATTTGAAGACATTGGAAAAGTTGCACTTGGAACAGAATGAGATCTCCATTATGAAAGATCCTCATTTGTTTTGTGCGCTTCCAAATCTATTGCATTTATATTTAGGTGATAATCTTTTGAAAGGCATTCATTTTGACTTAGAATGTATGGAAAAATTAGTTTACCTCGATTTAGAAAGGAATAAAATTTCAATCCTTATGAGAGATGACTTGAAAATGTTAGATAATGTTGCGAATAGAACTGATTACTTCACTGTGGAAGTCGCTATGAATCCTTTCCTATGCAGCTGTGATGACAATGTGTTTTATTTCTATGAATGGATGAACCAAACTAAGATTTAGAAAGGAATAAAATTTCAATCCTTATGAGAGATGACTTGAAAATGTTAGATAATGTTGCGAATAGAACAGACTACTTCACTGTGGAAGTCGCTATGAATCCTTTCCTATGCAGCTGTGATGACAATGTGTTTTATTTCTATGAATGGATGAACCAAACTATATTGAATTAACTTGGTTCTTCGCGTGTACTAAAGCATGTAATAAACGACTATTTCGCTGCACAAGTTTTGTAAAAACCAGAAAAGTTCTACTTGGGTCAAAATCCGCTTCCTGTTCCAGCAGCAGTTTTTGGTTTTGTTGTGTTCCATTCCGGTTATGAAGCAAACGATACTCGGTACACCCAACCTTTTTGTTTACTAGTTCAACGTCTCAGTATAAATAAATGTTAAGGTTTTTAGTGACGGTGGTTTTACCCTCCATTTGGCGACAAGCTGATGGGTATTTCCCTTTCCCAATTTTCATGGTGGAAAATGAGGAAATGGAACATTGCCTGCCACTGTACCATTCCCCATTTTCCACCATTACCACCTGAAAATTAACACCTCAACCTGAAAATTGTAAAAGAAAAACACAATTCCACTTACCTACTCATATTAAACTTACCCAGCCTGGGTGGGGCCGGGAAACGCAAGCAACACCCGATTACCCAAATGGTCACTCATCCGGGTACTAACCACGCGCCTAATGTACGTCATAATCAGGGACGCAAAATCAATTTATCTTGTTATTAATCTCGGATTTTTATTCGTTAATTCATAAGTTAAAGATGCCTATCACACAAAATGTAGAATCACTCAATCCGTATATCAAAATGTTCAACCGACATGTTTGTTTCGAGAGGAAAAAGAATACTGTGGAACCATATAAGGAAGTTAAACCTGCCTCGGTGGTGTAGTGGTCAAGGCGCTCGCCTGGTAAACAGGAGGGCGTGGGTTCAATCCCAGCCGATTGGGTGTATGGCAAAAGCACAGGTTACAAGTTACAACACATTGACGATTACCTAGCAATTAAAGGTATCATAATATTGGTATCTATTGGTACCCATTCAAGTTTTTGCAGATATACATAAATATTATATGTTCTGATGCCAACTGCAACAAAATCAGACATTCTTGACAACTACCTATTAGGTACATAATGGTATGAAAATACCCATAAGTTATACCTACCTATGTCAATAGCTACTACATTTTCATTATAAGTATGTAATAGTAATATGTATAACAAGAAAAAATAATACCTTATGTAACTGGCTAACCGTGCCTGAAAGAAGAAGGTGTTCTCACTGGCAATGGGTCAAAAAAAAAAAAAAAAAAAAAAAAAAAAAAAAAAAAGGGAAAAACTGTATAAATAAGCACTACCTATAGGTTCAACGTTCAATGTGTCCGGAAACTACTACACTTGTGCAGTGAGGACATTGAAATTTGTCTGAGAATACAGCATCCAATGAACTTTAAGAAGGTCACCTGTATGGACGAGCAAAATTTGAATGACCTGCATCAGGGACGACTTTAGATTTGGTACTGACATTTAATATCTACAGTAGGTATCTACTGTTGTATCGTGGTATGTATGGGTATGGGTAAGGACCAGAAAATCCTATTTATATTAGATTTATACTAGCTGGTTTGTCCATTGTCCCATATTTATAAAATTACCTGAAAATATTGAAATGGAAAAAATCTTGTGTGTGTGTGTGTTTTTCTTTTTTTTTTAACTTCAAATCGGACCTGATGAACTGTTGTGACAAACCTACCTGCCCAAAGTCTAAAGTTGCCTTGTAAAGACATACGTTTATGAGTTTTAGATACATCTATTAAGAGAAACTTTTAAATACCAGGGGTCGTTAGTAACAAAATCAAAATTTTGATGGCCCTAAGATCTAGGAATTATGAGGAACTAAAATTTACGAGGCACCTGTCTAGATAACTTGGATCATCATCAAAGCTTACAAGGGTACCATATATGGATGTAATTTAGGTTTTCGTTCAATGTAAAAACAGTGGAATAACTATAGATTCACTCTATCTAATCTTTTTTCCATCCAACTTTCGTGCAAAAAAAAAAAAAAAAAAAAAAAAAAAAAAAAAAAAAAAAAAAACCCCCCCACCCTCAAAGCTTAGATGGGTACCATATATGGATGTAATTTAGGTTTTCGTTCAATGTAAAAACAGTGGAATAACTAGATTTACTCTGTCTAATCTTTTGTCCATCCAACTTTCGTGCAAAAAAAAACTATACCTACTACCATTCAACTTAATAAGAAAGAATGTAAAGAAGATGATGAAGGTACAGAAGAAGGAAAAAAAGGAGGAAGGAGGAGAAGAAAAAAGAAGAACTGGTGAAATTTTAGATCCATACCTAAATGATAATTTAACTAGATGAATAAATAATAAGAAAATGAAGAAATTAGGTATACACGCAGTCCATACCTGATGATACGTCCCATCATGAAAGATGCTTAAAGCCAAAACAACATCAGCCAATAAAGAACATCTGATGGTAGGTACAGACCACAATAGCTACTTCCTAGGTACGCACATCGGATGCTTAAAGCCAAAACAACATCAGCCAATAAAGAACATCTGATGGTAGGTACAGACCACAATAGCTACTTCTTAGGTACGCACATCTGCTAACTGGTAGGTAATTTAATCAAACACTTCAAACAGGAATCAGTAATCAGACTACCTAGATGAATAAATAATAATAAGAAAATGAAGAAATTAGGTATACACGCAGTCCATACCTGATGATAAGTCCCATCATGAAGGATGCTTAAAGCCAAAACAACATCAGCCAATAAAGAACATCTGATGGTAGGAACAGACCACAATAGCTACTTCCTAGGTACGCACATCTGCTAACTGGTAGGTAATTTAATCAAACACTTCAAACAGGAATCAGTAATCAATCTATCACCTCAGTATCAGTACAACACATAGCGTGAAGAAGGTTTAGAAAAATATTATTAGGAAGTAAGTGTTAATTTCTTAATTTTGTTCTTTTTTCACGGAGATTCGCGTAAAATGGGTAGGTAAATGTCACTCAGTAATCAATCTATCACCTCAGTATCAGTACAACACATAGCGTGAAGAAGGTTTGGAAAAATATTATTAGGAAGTAAGTGTTAATTTCTTAATTTTGTTCTTTTTTCACGGAGATTTGCGTAAAATGGGTAGGTAAATGTCACAACAGTAACTAAAGTCGGTTAAAATGTAGGTGAAATGACTTATTCAACAGACTAAATAAAGGACAATAAAAGGTACGAACCTTAAAATAGAAATTTAACAAAATAATGGACTCTAAGCAGCCTGGCAACATGTAAAACACGACGGATTGGAATTCTTCGTAGGTACCAAAAAGAAACGACTTTGTATTCTTCACTAAGGGTTTAAATTAATTTACCCTCCATTCGGCGACAAGCTAATGGGTATTTCCCTTTCCCAATTTTCATGGTGGAAAATGGGGAAATGGAACATTGCCTGCCACTGTACCATTCCCCATTTATCACCATTCCTTCCTGAAAATTTGCAAAAGGAAAACACGATACCACTTACCTACTCATATTAAACTTACCCAGCCTGGGTGGGGCCGGGAAACGCAAGCAACACCCGATTACCCAAATGGTCACTCATCCGTCAACGGCAATACATGATGAACAATGTAATGATGCCAATAAGTTTGTCATGTTCACATTTGTCTTGGTCGTTCTAATTCTAGTCATAATTTTCTATATTAAAAGAGATATGTTTAGAAAGTGTTCAAGGCCTAGTCTGGATACAGTGTCTAGGAAAGTTCACTATAGCAGCTTGTCTAGGACGGGCGGCATTTCAGAATTTGAGTACTAAGTATAACCACGCGCCTAAAGTACGTCATAATCAGGGACGCAAAATCAATTTATCTTGTTATTAATCTCGGATTTTTATTCGTTAATTCATGAGGTAAAATAACTTATCACACAAAATGTAGAATCACTCAATCCGTATATCAAAATGTTCAACCGACATGTTTGTTTCGAGAGGAAAAAGAATACTGTGGAAGGGTGTTGGGTGTATGGCAAATATAACCCACCGACTGATTGACCTACTAGTTTACGAATAAATTGCTAGTGCATATTGTATTTGTTTCTCTCAAGTCATTGAATATCACCGACTGATTGACCTACTAGTTTACGAATAAATTGCTAGTGCATATTGTATTTGTTTCTCTCAAGTCATTGAATATCCATGATATTGAACTTGTTTACTAGGTGTGTTGTATCTTGTATAAATGATTTTTTTATAATATTATCTAAGTAAGTAGGTAGGTATAGTCATATTAATATTGTGTTCAAATCAATTCACCTTCCGTTGGTTTAGTACCTATGCACCTAAAATCAGAAAGTTTGAACTGCACAAACAAAAATGCCAAGTAAATCATGTCAATAATTTTAACTTTTAAGAGTACCTAATTTGTTGTTGTCTAACATTGCATGGGTATCAATATCAAGTTTGAATTGCACTTTATTGAGGGGAAACTTATTTTTATTGACTTTCAATGTTTTAACTTTCACCTCAATCTCATCGACTGGCGATTATGTAGGTACCTACTTGTACTAAACTTATTTGCTTGACTTTTGTGGCCGAAATTATTTTCTCTTTTATGATTGATCAATTATTTCGCATGTAGCTTGATTTGATGTAGGTAATTTTTTGACACTTTTTACGTTTAATACTTTTTGTTGTACATATGAACCTATCCCCATTCCCCACAATCATTTATCATCCGTTGATTTACGGATGGGAAATTCAAGCTGAATTTTGAATTAAATAACTTCCCCCTGTTCTGTTACAAGATAAGCATTTTTATGTAAGATATGTCAGGTGTAATTAAGAATTTTTATGTAAGATAGGTAGGTATGTCAGGTATGAATAGGTCTGTAGGTATAATTTGTAGGTAGTTTTACAGGTAGAGATTACCTACCATTATCATAGTTGCCTTCAAGTTTCAAGGTAATCAAAGTGGACAAATTGTAGAAATTCTTGTAGAAACATCTCTTTTATAATGTTTAGGAAACATTTGCTAATCCTGGATCTAGACCTGTTCTTTATAATCGGTACTTCAAATCTAGATTTGCTTGACTTCCTACAGCCTACGGGTTACGAGTTACTACAAAGTTGATACTGAAGGTATAGCTACATATCGCCCTATGAGGATATTTGTCCAAATCTGAATTGTGTGTTTTCAAGTATTCTAAGAGCATTTATCAAGAAATTCTCCTTATTGGATGGTTCTTTTCTGCTAATACTGTCCAATTATCTTATTGAATTCGTAGAATATAATTTTGTATTTTAACCTTTTATTTATACCTATCTAGAATTGCAAAAATGGCCAAACCAGCTTTTTGACACGAATCAGCTGTACATACATATACGACTAGATGACAGGATACAACACTGTGACGATTACCCATGAGCAATTAAAGGTATCATAATATTGGTATCTATTGATACCCATTCAAGTTTTTGCAGATATAAAAATTATATGTTCTGATGCCAACTGCAACAAAATCAGACATTCTTGACAACTACCTATTAGCTATTAGGTACATAATGGTATGAAAATACCCATAAGTTATACCTATGTCAATAGCTACTACATTTTCATTATAAGTATGTAATAGTAAAATGTATAACAAGAAAAAATAATACCTTATGTAACTAGCTGACCGTGCCTGAAAGAAGGTGTTCTCACTGGCAATGGGTCAAAAAAATAGGATGAAACCCAGAGGGAACTATTTTCCACTCCTGTCTCCCTGATTAATGATTAATGTAGTGAAAACCAATAAGTTGAAAACACCCGTAGGTGTTGTTAGGGAGCACCTTTTCTTCAAAGAGGTTTATCATGTTTGGCAGGTTTCAATTATGACTTAATTAATCGGGAAGTATGTGGGAGATATCCGATTTTAGATTGTCACTGATATGATCCGCCAAAAATATTTTCAAAAACACAAGCTGTATGATATTGAATAATATTGCTGATGCACTCACTGATTCCTGACATAATTATCTATCATAAATATTAGGTACTGAAGACACAAGGCCATCGGACCGGAAAGTCCTGAGCAAAATCACAATGGAACCGCAGGATCTATGAATTCTTGTGACTATACTATCAACGGCAATACATGATGAACAATGTAATGATGCCAATAAGTTTGTCATGTTCACATTTGTCTTGGTCGTTCTAATCCTAGTCATAATTTTCTATATTAAAAGAGATATGTTCAGAAAGTGTTCAAGGCCTAGTCTGGATACAGTGTCTAGGAAAGTTCACTATAGCAGCTTGTCTAGGACGGGCGGCATTTCAGAATTTGATCTCTGATAACAATAAGACGTTTGACTAATCCATTATTAAATGGACCTATAACCCACCGACTGATATTTCAGAATTTGATCTCTGATAACAATAAGACGTTTGACTAATCCATTATTAAATGGATCTATAACCCACCGACTGATTTACCAACTAGTTTTCGAATAAATTGCTAGTTTACACATTGTATTTGTTTTTCTCAAGTCATACTAGGTTTACTAGGTGAGTTGTATCTTGTATAAATGATTTTTTTTTTTTCTTGTATAAATGAATATTATCTAAGTAAGTAGGTAGGTATAGTCATATTAGTATTGTGTTCAAATCAATTCACCTTTCGTTGGTTTAGTACCTATGCACCTAAAATCAGAAAGTTTGAACTGCACAAACAAAAATGCCAAGTAAATCATGCCAATAATTTTAACTTTTAAGAGTACCTAAGTTGTTGTTTTCTAACATTGCATGGGTATCAATATCGAGTTTTGTTTGCACTTTATTGAGGCATTGAGGGTAAACTTACTTTTATTGACTTTCAATGTTTTAACTTTCACCTCAATCTCATCGACTGGCGATTATGTAGGTACCTACTTGTACTAAACTTATTTGCTTGACTTTTGTGGCCGAAATTATTTTCTTTTTTATGATTGATCAATTATTTTGCATGTAGCTTGATTAAATTTGATGTAGGTAATTTTTTTGGCACTTTTTACGTTTAATACTTTTTGTACATATGAACCTATCCCCAATAAATTGCACTTTTTAATGTATCCATGTAAGTGGTATTTATCTATACCTAGCCCTTTTTTATAGCCCTTTATTGCTTCTTCCTCGTTTCTCGATGAATAATTAAAAAATAGTAATAAAAATAATAATAATAACAAGCTGGGCCCGTCCCTCCGGGAATTATTTAGCCCGTAGATTATTCGATCAGTACCTATGTACCTACCTAATTTGTTTAATATTCAGTTTATTATTATTCTTGATTTGATTTTTCGATTTTACTTTCATGTAATGATTTAAAATCAAGACTAGAGCCCGTTCTCCCTTTATTCCCAATATAAGGTTCAAGTCACCCATCCATTTATTGGCCTTGCTCGGCGTAGCCGAAGGGACGGACCCAGCTTGTTATTACTATTGTAATAATAAAGGAAGGACGGACTAAAAAGCTGGGTCCGTCCCTCCGGGAATTTTTTAGCCCGTAGTTTATCCGATCGTGATTAAAGAAAATCAGTACCTATGTACCTAACCTAATTTGTTTAATATTCAGTTTATTATTATTCTTGACTTGATATTTCGATTTTACTTTCATGTAATGATTTAAAATCAAGACAAGAGCCCGTTATTCGTAGAATATAATTTTGTATTTTTACCTTTTATTTATACCTATCTAGAATTGCAAAAATGGCCAAACCAGCTTTTTGACACGAATCAGCTGTACATACATATACGACTAGATATTTACCACCTCTGTGGTTGACCAGGTTTTCATGTTCTTGATAGGCATACCTACCTACGTATTTCCTTCACTTTTCTATTTTGCTAAGACTAAATTTTTTTAACAGATAGGCAATAAAAATATAACACATCAAGTTTAATTTTGGTTGTCTAAATTCGCATTTCTTTCCTTGGACCTTGATAGGGGTTTTGTTTTTTAAACTTCGATAAAGCTCAATGATTAAGTATTATATTTTAATGATCGAATATTAAAATTTGGCCTGATGACTAATTTGGCATTTACCTGCCTGATGGTAATTGAACCCGGCATCTTCTGTATGACAATCAGATTTTCAGATTCCACTGGACCAATCTTTTCGCAGACCACCATGCAAAAGACTTTCTATTTCTATACATAAAAACAAGAATTCCATAATTTTAGGTAGTATACATAATACAACCTATTTACTTATTAGCGTCTACAAGTTAGTAAATCAGATCAGTTCTAATTCTGGAATGTTAGTTCTTCCAATCCTATTAACAGATAGCCAATAAAAATATAACACAAGTTTAATTTTGGTTTTCTAAATTCGCATTTCTTTCCTTGGTCCTTGATAGGGGTTTTGTTTTTTAAACTTCGATAAAGCTCAATGATTAGGTATTATATTTTAATGATCGAATATTAAAATTTGGCCTCATGACTAATTCGGCATTTACCTGCCTGATGGTAATTAAACCCGGCATCTTCTGTATGACAATCAGATTCCCACTGGACCAATCTTTTCGCAGACCACCATGCAAAAGACTTTCTATTTCTACATAAAACCAAGAATTCCATAATTTTAGCTATAGTATACATAATACAACCTATTTACTTATTAGCGTCTACAAGTTAGTAAATCAGATCAGTTCTAATTCTGGAATGGAAGAACTATTCCACTCTGGAATGTTTACAAAGGACGCCAATTCAATTTCAGCTTTTAAACTTTGAAAAGGACTCTTTGAACTCACCCGAATTTCCCGTTCGAGCTATCATCATTGTTGTTATTAATGTTATTATTGTACGCGTTACATCGGCAAGAATCTCCATCGTCGGCAGTTAGATCGGAAAATATCGCCATAGTATTAGAGAAATAAAAGCAATCTGACGGCAGGGACAAACAACACCAACACACTCACGGGAAATGACCGTCCCGAAAACGTGATGATAAGATGTTATTGCCACTTCAGGCTAAAATTAGAATTCGATAGCGTTTAAGCCAAAAAATTGCGGACATTTTGATAATTATAGCAATTTCACAAAGTACGGAAAACGATAGAGACCGGCGAACACAATGATTAGATATTTATTGCACAACCTGAATAGTTACCTAGTTATTAAGACGGGAAAATTAGTTAGACAAATGAAAAGCTTTCTATAGCCATCACTTATTGGAACTTCAACATTTAGCACTGAAAAACTCATTCAGATTATGAAGGGGGTTTTTGCCCCTTAGGGGGATTCCTTCTTAAATGTAATTTAGTCAAGTACCTATACTTAACTGTCTTCTCTCATTTTTGTCATTGTTTATTTCTTTGTACATAATACATGAAGGAATAGGTGCTTAACTTTCAAAGCGTTATTGCCACTTCAGGCTAAAATTAGAATTCGATAGCGTTTAAGGCAAAAAATTGCGGGCATTTTGATAATTATAGCAATTTCACAAAGTACGGAAAACAATAGAGGCCGGCGAACACAATGATTAGATATTTATTGCACAACCTGAGTAGGTAGTTATTAAGACGGGAAAATTAGTTAGACAAATGAAAAGCTTTCTATAGCCATCACTTATTGGAACTTCAACATTTAGCACTGAAAATATTATTATTCACACGAGTAAATTTTAAAAACACGAATCAGTGTAGGCAGTAAAATGATAGATCAGGTAACTTATTAGATAAAGTTCTAAAGAAGAACAAAGTTTAATAGACTAGAAATAAATTAACAGCAAAAGAAGTTGGGCAACGATTTTGAAACAAAAAAAGTGTGTAAAAAATAAATAAAATAAATGTAGGTAACAGAAATAATTCAAACTAGTTCAAAAATTAAAATAATAAAATTCAAAAAAAACACGAATCAGTGTAGGCAGTAAAATGATAGATCAGGTAACTTATTAGGTTTAGTTCTAAAGAAGAACAAAGTTTAATAGACTAGAAATAAATTAACAGCAAAAGAAGTTGGGTAACGATTTTGAAACAAAAAAAAGTGTGTAAAAAATAAATAAAATAAATGTAGGTAACAGAAATAATTCAAACTAGTTCAAAAATTAAAATAATAAAATTCAAAAATCATAAGCAGCATCACGAGTAGTATGATCATAAATTAGTAAACTTACACTCTTCATAGAGGTGCTCAACACCGCATTCCTCTCGGAATATTCGACAGGGAGTTCGGTTCACACATTCTATCAGCACATTGCTCTATTAGAGATTAGTGCTTCTAGTGGAGATGCCAGAATTACAATTTCGCGCTTATCGGTACACTTGCATGAAGCTTAACCCCATACATAAAAAGCCCACTCTGAGGCTTAAGCCGGCCAATCACTATCAGGTAGACCTGACAGGCGGACCTGATCAGGTGTACCTGTCAGGTCTACCTAATAATGAGTAGCTGCCCCAAAAGATGGGTTAAGCTTATCTACACCCACATGATGTTTGCTACATATTTGGTGGAGATGTCAACATTACAATTCCACTTATACCGCAGTCTGCAGTTACTGGCAAAGTTAATTGATGAGATTTTTTCTTTTTCTTTTTTTTTTCTGTTTGGTTACCAGATTCAATACTTTTGGTGACACCCTTACAACTTTTTATCAAGTGACCAGTATCAGTCTATCAGTGCATCAGTAGGGACAGTCGTCCGTGTCTTCTAATGAGATCACATTGCTAGTTACAAATACATCAAGGTAATCCAGGTACACAATGGCACACAAGCAGCGCTCAATTCTCTCGTCTGCAAATCGTATAGATTCGAGAGAGCACAAAATAAAGAAATGGTAAAAAAAAAGCAAAGGGAAAGTAGCTGAGCGAACACCTAAAGCCTTCAGGTTGTGAGTTCTGGTTTACACAGAGCTACGAGATTCAGTAAAGACTGAATTCTTATCTGTTGCCCGTGGTGGAGGGGGAACCAAGTGCATTAGAGGAATCAGAAGGAAGGTACAACGTTCTGCCCCATGGGAATAGAAGAACAGGCGAAGAATTCAGTACACATAGAGCATTGAACTTGCTCAGGGTCTTGCCGTGGATTAACTGTAAAAAAATATTTCTACACGACCTCGTCAGTAATTTTTTCATATTTATTTTTTAGAAAAAAAGTTGGATATAAGTTTAACCTTTCTTTCCTTCGATTTTCAATTTCCATTTTTCTTCTCATTCCTCAAGTTTATTTAATTTCTTTTAACGTGAGTGCTGTGTTGTGAATTCTATCCAGGTGTTTATATTTCTACACGACCTCGTCAGTAATTTTTTCATATTTATTTTTTTAGAAAAAAAAAGTTGGATATAAGTTTAACCTTTCTTTCGTTCGGTTTTCAATTTCCATTTTTCTTCTCATTCCTCAAGTTTATTTAATTTCTTTTAACGTGAGTGCTGTGTTGTGAATTCTATCCAGGTGTTGTTGTTTTGTTTTGATAAACTCATATCCATTATCTGTGGTTTCTCCAGTGTTTTGTTGATACCTACGTGTTGGATGTAAATATTATTTATGAAAGGTAAGAGTCTGCAACTTTCTTATCACTGAAATATTCTCTTTCATAGGATATTTTTTATCATATAGATTTCCATTATCTACCTGATGGATTTACGTAGATCCTTCTAGAAAACAGAGGCATGCGATTGTGTCAGTGCCATATTTAGACCAAGACGTACCTACCTAGATATTCTAAGAGATTTTTATTTTCTCATTTATTTTATTATTTAATAAATAATCATAAATTAAGTATTTAAGAAGGTAGGTAGGTATACCTACAACTAGGTAGGTATGCTACTTAAAATTAATGAAAGTCTTTGAAGAATGTTTCGTTAACAGATTGTAAAACCATGCTAAACCTCAAATGTTTTGGAATTTCGAAACTTGAGGTTATTTCGACATGTCTCGAAATCATGAAGCTGAAGCCATTAGGCACGTCCTCTTAGCAAGAATTCAGCAACTTCTCGTGAATCTCGTGCGTGATTTTTCGCATTTTATAATCTATCTAGCAACCAGAACCTCTTAAATATCTTGAACCTCGAAGAACGTTGGAGCTTTTTAAGTTCAAAAATTCCTGCCAAGTAACATTTTTTGACTTCCTAAACAAATTCTAAACATCTGAACGGACTAGATACCTACCAGAATTTAATTTTAAATCTGTTTCTCAATCTCTCTAAATAAAAACTGAAAACAAGATTTAAATCAGTTTACTTGGATCTTTTAAATCACCAAACCCAGATACCTAAATATAGACTACTTATCGATGACTAAGTAGGTACCTCCAATGTACTTAGAACAAGTATAGGCAGGTACTGATCGAAGCACGGTTATGTAAAAATCAATAAATTCACGAGTCATCAATTTCCTTGATGTAAAATATTTATGACAACCATAAAATTAAAATTATGACACTGATTATGAATTTATGAACCCAAAGACCTACTAAATATTTTGTGGTTGAACTTGAAGATTTCGGTTTCATTTCCTTCAAACGAGAACCAATCAGAATTCAGATAATTGTGTCAACATGTTTATCAACAAGAATTGGTGTTAATTGATATTTTTCAATGATTTATTGATGTTTAAATGATGTCATTGTGCGGTAACATTTTTATTACCTATTTATGAACGCATTATGACCAGAAATAAGTAACATAATAAGTAGTTAAGCGATTAATGTTCAAGTGATTGTAAGGCATTTAGACAGGTAAGATAGGTACCACTCATCGTTTTCTGTGTATGCAAGGAACTTCTATCAAAATTAAGACTAAAGTAGAGCTTTCTGCCTTTACCGTATGAACGACCATGTTGTCTATTTTGATAAATGCTACAACATGAATAACAAAATAATAATTATTTATCTTTGAAGGTGATCTGAACCAGCAATGAATCAGTGAACTTGATCATTTTATTTTTGACCGGTGCGAAGGTAGTTTTGACACTAAAATATGGAATCATATTAATAAAAGTGACATATTAATAGGATATGTACGAGTAAGAAAGGTATAGGTCTGTACGCATTTCTCTGTTTGGAGTTGTGAATTTTCCGCATAAAATTCTCATTAATTTCAACATGGTATGTATGTGTCAATAAATAATATAAGGTTATTAAATGTTTTGATTTTATGAATGATATATATGATAAACGTAAACGAGGAATATATTTGATCAAGATACGAATCACTGGTCAGATAGATAATTAATTGAAATATGTCCCTAGGTACCTACTTAAATTTCGTAGGTAGCTCACTTAACCTTGACAACATTGAAATCACTTCAATTAAAACGTCAACATCTCTTTATTTCAAGGCTTCATTTTTGCCATTAAAGATTTTAAAGATTTCTAATTCAGACAGTTTGTGGTTTTCGAGAAGCGGGAACGAACCGCTCACTCAGCAAGTCAACATTGATTAAAATTCACGAAAAGATTCTAAAACTAAAAGGTTCACTAAATCACTACTAAGTTTGATTATAATGTAATCAACACTATGGATCAAGATCAAAACACGATTTAAATGTGAAATGGCTCACTGGGATCATCTGAACCGCTCACTCATCAAGTCAACATTGATTAAAATTCACGAAAAGATTTTAAAACTAAAAGGTTCACTACTAAGTTTGATTATAATGTAATCAACACTATGGATCAAGATCAAAACACGATTTAAATGTGAAATGGCTCACTGGGATCATCTACAACTTGACGTAACTTTAGGTTACGTTTGAACTTGAAATACGAGATGAACATAAAAGATATCTATGTGGTATATACCTACTATTCACATAGTAGATATAGGTTATGGTAGAGATAGGTATATTGTAGATACACACTCGGTGAGTAATGTGAGTTCAAGACCAAGGTGATTTTCTTCGCGAAAAGTTGTTTCATACAAACGAAGAAGGGGACTACACAAGTCTCGATTTGCTGTCCAATTATCTTATTGAATTCGTAGAATATAATTTTGTATTTTTACCTTTTATTTATACCTATCTAGAATTGCAAAAATGGCCAAACCAGCTTTTTGACACGAATCAGCTGTACATATCAGATAATTGTGTCAACATGTTTATCAACAAGAATTGGTGTTAATTGATATTTTTCAATGATTTATTGATGTTTAAATGATGTCATTGTGCGTTGAGTTATGATTCAATGGTTTGTTGAATGTTGTGTTGTATCTGCCAAGAAGTTGAGAGGTTTAAACATTGACAGATTAAACCTGTCCTGTAGTAATAAAACAATTGATTTTAGATAGCACCTCTGTGGTTGATTGACTGCAGGGTTTTCATGTTCTTGATAGGCATACCTACGTATTTCCTTCACTTTTCTATTTTGCTATGACTAAATTTTATTAACAGATAGGCAATAAAAATATAACACAAGTTTAATTTCGGTTTTCTAAATTCGCATTTCTTTCCTTGGTCCTTGATAGGGGTTTTGTTTTTTAAACTTCGATAAAGCTCAATTATTAAGTATTATATTTTAATGATCGAATATTAAAATTTGGCCTGATGACTAATTCGGCATTTACCTGCCTGATGGTAATTAAACCCGGCATTTTCTGTATGACAATCAGATTCCCACTGGACCAATCTTTTCGCAGACTACCATGCAAAAGACTTTCTATTTCTACATAAAACCAAGAATTCCATAATTTTAGCTAGTATACATAATACAACCTATTTACTTATTAGCGTCTACAAGTTAGTAAATCAGATCAGTTCTAATTCTGGAATGTTAGTTCTTCCACTCTGGAATGTTTACAAAGGACGCCAATTCAATTTCAGCTTTTAAACTTTGAAAAGGACTCTTTGAACTCACCCGAATTTCCCAACTAGGAATATATTTGATCAAGATACAAATCACTGGTCAGATAGATAATTCATTGAAATATGTCCCTAGGTACTTCAATTTCGTAGGTAGCTCACTTAACCTTAACAACATTAAAATCACTTCAATTAAAACGTCATCTCTTTATTTCAAGGCTTCATTTTTGCCATTAAAGATTTTAAAGATTTCTAATTCAGACAGTTTGTGGTTTTCGAGAAGCAGGAAGTGACAAATTTGAATGTCTATAAATTCTTTGGGAGGTCAAACTATAGGATAGAAATGCTTGGAACTCCTCATTCAGATTACGAAGGGGGTTTTTGCCCCTTAGGGGGATTCCTTCTTAAATGTAATTTAGTCAAGTACCTACCTATACTTAACTGTCTTCTCTCATTTTTGTCATTGTTTATTTCTTTGTACATAATACATGAAGGAATAGGTGCTTAACTTTCAAATTTCAATGTATTTATAAGGGATTTGTAATTAGTAGTTCATTATTGATTATAATACATACATAATTATGTAGATCCGCATCACAACATACCATCTCATTCTCCCTGCAAGTAAAACCACTGTGTGCTTCTGTATGTTTCAAGGGTTATGGTGCATTCAAAACAATGTTTAGTGGTTCCTCATATTATCTCCTCCTACTGTGGTGGTATATTCTGGGTCAATTGGATCATTGCATGTCGTCACCAACTTCTTCTTTACCACTAGAGATCGCCAAAAAAGCATCACCACCTTTTTCGTTTAGGACACCATGCTTGAAATTATGTGCATGCGGAATGGGAAAATACGCTACCTTCGAGCACCAAGTTTACATTGTCAATTGTACTGATACCAAACTGAACGACACCAAGATATTGGAAAATCTACCTCTCGAAACAGAGGTTAGTATTTTTTATATTTTACCTAAGTATGAATAAGTTTATTCTAGAAGCCGTTACCTTTTGGCAAAGCAAAGCTCTAAATAGCGGTAACTTTGAATGGCAAATCCCTAAACAATTACTTGAATCAATAAAGCACTGTCCAGTGGGGAAATGGTTATAAATGGTTATAATTTTGGAGAATTAAAAAAATCCATATAGGTATAAGGCACTTAAGAGCCCGATGTGTAGCACACTAGCATGATGATGCGACGTCCTTCTAAGTTCAATACATCCCAAAAATTTGTTACCTTCCGAGTCTTCGGACCGGACAATTTAGGCATCCAATGGGGTCATTCACAATTTATTCAAACCCGGAGATTTCTGGCATCCGGAATCAAAAACTGGTACTGGATTTGTCCATCAAATAAACTCGGTTCTTCGCGTCTACTAAAGCATGCAATAAACGACTATTTCGCTGCACAAATTTTGCAAAAACCAGAAAAGTTCTACTTGGGTCAAAATCCGCTTCCTGTTCCAGCAGCAGTTTTTGGTTTTGTTGTGTTCCATTCCGGTTATAATTTTGGAGAATTAAAAAATTAAGAGCCCGATGTGTAGCACACTAGCATGATGATGCGACGTCCTTCTAAGTTCAATACATCCCAAAAATTTGTTACCTTCCGAGTCTTCGGACCGGAAAATTTAGGCATCTAATGGGGTCATTCACAATATTTATTCAAACCCGGAGATTTCTGGCATCCGGAATCAAAAACTGGTACTGGATTTGTCCATCAAATAAACTCGGTTCTTCGCGTGTACTAAAGCATGTAATAAATGACTATTTCGCTCCACAAGTTTTGCAAAAACCAGAAAAGTTCTACTTGGGTCAAAATCCGCTTCCTGTTCCAGCAGCAGTTTTTGGTTTTGTTGTGTTCCATTCCGGTTATGAAGCAAACGATACTCGGTACACCTTTTTGTTTACTAGTTCAACGTCTCAGTATAAATAAATGTTAAGGTTTTTAGTGATGGGGGTTTTACCCTCCATTTGGCGACAAGCTGATGGGTATTTCCCTTTCCCAATTTTCATGGTGGAAAATGGGGAAATGGAACATTGCCTGCCACTGTACCATTCCCCATTTATCACCATTCCTTCCTGAAAATTTGCAAAAGGAAAACACGATACCACTTACCTACTCATATTAAACTTACCCAGCCTGGGTGGGGCCGGGAAACGCAAGCAACACCCGATTACCCAAATGGTCACTCATCCGAGTACTAAGTATAACCACGCGCCTAAAGTACGTCATAATCAGGGACGCAAAATCAATTTATCTTGTTATTAATCTCGGATTTTTATTCGTTAATTCATAAGTTAAAGATGCCTATCACACAAAATGTAGAATCACTCAATCCGTATATCAAAATGTTCAACCGACATGTTTGTTTCGAGAGGAAAAAGAATACTGTGGAAGGGTGTTGGGTGTATGGCAAAAGCACAGGTTACAAGTTACAACACATTGACGATTACCTAGCAATTAAAGGTATCATAATATTGGTATCTATTGGTACCCATTCAAGTTTTTGCAGATATACATAAATATTATATGTTCTGATGCCAACTGCAACAAAATCAGACATTCTTGACAACTACCTATTAGGTACATAATGGTATGAAAATACCCATAAGTTATACCTACCTATGTCAATAGCTACTACATTTTCATTATAAGTATGTAATAGTAATATGTATAACAAGAAAAAATAATACCTTATGTATGGTTATCAACTTATCACAAATCAAAATCATTTTAGCAAAAAAAATATGATCTAATGATTTTAATGAACCGCTCACTCATCAAGTCAACATTGATTAAAATTCACGAAAAGATTCTAAAACTAAAAGGTTCACTACTAAGTTTGATTATAATGTAATCAACACTATGGATCAAGATCAAAACACGATTTAAATGTGAAATGGCTCACTGGGATCATCTACAACTTGACGTAACTTTAGGTTACGTTTGAACTTGAAATACGAGATGAACATAAAAGATATCTATGTGGTATATACCTACTATTCACATAGTAGATATAGGTTATGGTAGAGATAGGTATATTGTAGATACACACTCGGTGAGTAATGTGAGTTCAAGACCAAGGTGATTTTCTTCGCGAAAAGTTGTTTCATACAAACGAAGAAGGGGACTACACAAGTCTCGATTTATTACGAAATGGGAAATGGTTTTCTTTCAGAACACTGCACTTCTGGTAGTTCTGGTGGGGTTTACAGTTTCGTAGCCTGCGACGATTTTCCGGGTTTGAACCAAAAGTGTTCCGTGAACTATTGGAAGTACTGATAGATCCAAAAGCTTTGTAACCATTGTTGTAGGACGAGGAAGGAGCCCAGGCTCTGGGCGTTTATAGAGTTACCCCAATCCTTCCAAAACCGTGAGATATGATCCTATGTCACAGACACGGAAGTAGTATCATTGTTGTTTGCCCACGCTAAAGAATCAGATTTTCGTGGACAAACAGTATCAACTAAGCTATGGTTGCATTAGTTGCTCCACTGCTAGATCCAAAAGCTATGTAACCATTGTTGTAGGACGAGGAAGGAGCCCAGGTTCTGGGCGTTTAAAGAGTTACCCCAATCCTTCCAAAACCGTGAGATATGATCCTATGTCACAGACACGGAAGTAGTATCATTGTTGTTTGCCCACGCTAAAGGTACTGCTAGATCCAAAAGCTATGTAACCATTGTTGTAGGACGAGGAAGGAGCCCAGGCTCTGGGCGTTTAAAGAGTTACCCCAATCCTTCCAAAACCGTGAGATATGATCCTATGTCACAGACACGGAAATAGTATCATTGTTGTTTGCCCACGCTAAAGAATCAGATTTTCGTGGACAAACAGTATCAACTAAGCTATGGTTGCATTAGTTGCTTCAAACGAATAGCTCGAATAAATGGTTATCTAGCTTTATAATTTTATTTTGGAAAATATAAAAAAAAATCCATATATAAGGCACTTAAGAGCCCGATGTGTAGCACACTAGCATGATGATGCGACATCCTTCCAAGTTCAATACATCCCAAAAATTTGTTAGGTAGGTACCTTCTGAGTCTTCCGACCGGACAATTTAGGCATCCAATGGGGTCATTCACAATTTATTCAAACCCGGAGATTTCTGGCATCCGGAATCAAAAACTGGTACTGTTGTACCTTGGCCCCCATAAAGTTGAGACATCTACAAAACATCTAGGGTCCAAGGTACACCAGGACAGCTGTTTGTTCTAAATTACCTTCGTGCTATCATTCACGATTGGTATTATTCCCGTACGTTGAACATTGAACTTCAACTAAGAGCAATAAATCATCAAAGGTCAACAATACACACAAATAGAATTCCTATAGATAGGTAGTTATAGGTACCTCCATGGGGTCGTTGAGAATCTACGTATATTAGCAGTAATGGGCCAATCGTAAATCTTAGGTACCTACATACATAGGAACTAGGAAGGAAAAGTTCAGATTCACACAAAATGGATTTTAGTATCAAGATATCTTTCAATTACCAATTACCTACACATCAGGTATCAACTTTTAATCGCAGTAATTGCCTAGCAAGTTATGTTTATAGATCAATATAATTCCGACAGTAAATTACATATTTGTATGTACATCATTACGTCTAAATATCTACTATACCTTTATGATTTACACAGAGGTTACATGAGAGAGCTAGCAATAACTTCATTACAGAGGTCGTCTCAATAAAAATTGAAGGTAACTTGACCACCAAAAAATTAAAATAATAATACAGTCGAACCTGGATATAAGAGAAAATTTTCTGGGCCCTTCATGCTGAACCTCGATATAAAAGAAACTGGATATAGTGGAAACCTGGATATAAGAAAAAAAAGGGTGGTCCCCTGGATTCTCTTATATCCATGTTCGACTGTAATAAACATATTACAGTCGCTCAAGTCGGAAAAGGCCGGAAGGCACCTTAATAACATCCTGCCATAATGACTTCATCAAACATATTACAGTCGCTCAAGTCGGAAAAGGCCGGAAGGCACCTTAATAACATCCTGCCATAATGACTTCATCAATATGCCGAAAAATGAATGGGTTTTAACATAGGTGTTGATTTGTTGATCCGCCGACAATAACCTTGGAAATTCAAAATCAAGTTTGCAATTTTTTAATCAAATTATGAAGTGTGCCAAAATTTTGAAACTCACTTTATGAGCAGAAAATTAATTAATTAATAAAAATTAGATCTAGATAATTTTAATTATGAAAATAGGCAGACTGAGGTATGTAAATATAATTTTTAACTATATTAATTTGTCATTTTATGGCATTACCTCAAATAAACTATGATAGGTACAAAGACGGAGACAACTGAGACGAGTATAGGCCTACCATCAGAAAGGCTGTTGTTAGTAAATTGGTATCAGGTAAATACAAGTGTGAACAGGTCGTAAGACCGGTATTATCAAGAAAATTAATTATCTATGTAAGTACATGTAATTATCTAGATAGCTGCCTTACCTACATAGAAAACTACCTGAAGTAGGTACCTACGTAATAATTATGCAGCAGCACCTATTACGAGTAGGCAGCTAGGCACCGAAAATTAATTATCTATGTAAGTACATGTAATTATCTAGATAGGTGCCTTACCTACATAGAAAACTACCTGAAGTAGGTACCTACGTAATAATTATGCAGCAGCACCTATTACGAATAGGCAGCTAGGCACTACGTTTTGGGTTATACATAGGTACTCGTAGGTATAGGTTGTACCCACCTTCTACAGGAAGCTTAATTGTGTTAAGTATAAATATAAGTATAATAATAAATGCTTTTCACAAATGTCGTTACCTGCTCAATAGGTACACTACTCTATCGAACCCGCGACCTAGCGCTTACATTGCAGACGCGCTACCTTTCAGGCTAACTAGGCTGGCATACCTGAATCAACCTAACCCAACCCCAGCCCTTATTTTTATTTATTTCTTTTTCCGGATTAAGTTATACCTTTAAAGGTTCAACGTTCAATGTGTCCGGAAACTACTACACTTGTCCAGTGAGGACATTGAAATTTGTCCGAGAATACAGCATCCAATAAACTTTAAGAAGGTCACCTATATGGACGAGCAAAATTTGAATGACCTGCATCAGGGACGACTTTAGATTTGGCACTGACATTTACTATGTATTTAGGTACTGTTGTATTGTGGTATGTATGGGTATGGGTAAGGACTAGAAAATCCTATTTATATTAGATTTATACTAGCTGGTTTGTCCATTGTCCCATACTTATAAAATTACATGAAAATATTGAAATGGAAAAAATCTTGTGTGTGTGTGTTTTTTTCTTTTTTTAAAAAAAACTTCAAATCGGACCTGATGAACTGTTGTGACAAACCTACCTGCCTAAAGTCTAAAGTTGCCATGTAAAGACATACGTTTATGAGTTTTAGATACATCTATTAAGAGAAACTTTTAAATACCAGGGGTCGTTAGTAACAAAATCAAAATTTTGATGGCCCTAAGATCTAGGAATTATGAGGAACTAAAATTTACGAGGCACCTGTCTAGATAACTTGGATCATCATCAAAGCTTAGATGGGTACCATATATGGATGTAATTTAGGTTTTCGTTCAATGTAAAAACAGTGGAATAACTAGATTTACTCTGTCTAATCTTTTGTCCATCCAACTTTCGTGCAAAAAAAAACTATACCTACTACCATTCAACTTAATAAGAAAGAATGTAAAGAAGATGATGAAGGTACAGAAGAAGGAAAAAAAGGAGGAAGGAGGAGAAGAAAAAAGAAGAACTGGTGAAATTTTAGATCCATACCTAAATGATAATTTTTAACTAGATGAATAAATAATAAGAAAATGAAGAAATTAGGTATACACGCAGTCCATACCTGATGATACGTCCCATCATGAAAGATGCTTAAAGCCAAAACAACATCAGCCAATAAAGAACATCTGATGGTAGGTACAGACCACAATAGCTACTTCCTAGGTACGCACATCTGCTAACTGGTAGGTAATTTAATCAAACACTTCAAACAGGAATCAGTAATCAATCTATCACCTCAGTATCAGTACAACACATAGCGTGAAGAAGGTTTAGAAAAATATTATTAGGAAGTAAGTGTTAATTTCTTAATTTTGTTCTTTTTTCACGGAGATTCGCGTAAAATGGGTAGGTAAATGTCACAACAGTAACTAAAGTCGGTTAAAATGTAGGTGAAATGACTTATTCAACAGACTAAATAAAGGACAATAAAAGGTAGGTACGAACCTTAAAATAGAAATTTAACAAAATAATAGACTCTAAGCAGCCTGGCAACATGTAAAACACGACGGATTGGAATTCTTCGTAGGTACCAAAAAGAAACGACTTTGTATTCTTCACTAACTTAACAATAAGTATATTTAAAACTCAAAGTTCCAAAGATAAAGGATCAAAAAATTTGCAAACTGACGAGAAAATAAAAAATCTTTACTTCACTCTATTTAGAATTCGAGATAGTGCGAAGAAATTAATAACAAACGTGACAAAGATCTTTCTAAAACTTAACTACCTACGGAACCTACCTTCATGTACTTAATAATGAGTATAAAAACATGAGAACAAGTTAAGCAAAAACCATGTAAAAAAAATATCCGTACCTATCCATTTATGCAATCAGAAAGCATTAATTAGCTCGGAAAATTGACAGATAGGCAGGTAGTACTTACTTTAGATATCTAAATATTATCACGTGTCCAAGTGAGCCTACAAATGTGCTTTCAGTACTTTATAATTATGCGAGAGCCCGTGTCTTCCTTGACCTATCGCCAGATAGCCAAGTTCCACTTAGACAGCTCAATTATGATGGTCTAACCTAGATTAAGTAAGTAGTTTAAGATCTAAAACAAACTTTATTATATTACCCAAGTAATACTGTATGTAGACACAATACAAAGAGGTACGCAGTTTTCTAATCATCCTAAGGTTTGAAAGACCTATTCTATAGTTTTCACTGCATACACAGAAAATAGGGAAAGTAAAAATACAAAACCGTTCTTCAATACCTATTTTTTGCGATCGTGGAGTGAAAATGGGAGAGTTCGCAAAAAATCCCAGTACATATTATACGACTATTACAAGTATATGAATCAAAATCTTCTCATAAATAAAACTGACAACAGTAGATAAAAATCACATAACCTTCTGCTCAAATTTCATCCGATTTTCCCGGATCCAATCTCTCACAGTAGACTAGACATGATGGGCCGTTGTTCACATTTTGCTTCCAATCTTTCCCGGATACAATATGAGCAACTCGATCCATTGTACATATATACAAACATTTTATCATCTAATTTACAATTATTTTGCCTAGATGGTAATGTACTATCGATAAATCTAGGCCATCGAGGCAGAATGAGGAATAAATGTTTTCCCGGAAAAATCGAATAAAATGAACAGGCTTGAATGGACTTTATCTAAAAATGATCAAAGTAATCTGGGAAAAACACTTACAAACTAAAGAGTAATGAACTTGAGTTACCTGCTCCCTGACACGCACTCAACCACTAAATGAAGGGTAAGTCGGTAAGTTAGTAAAATTAATAAAATATTGTTACAGAACGCGTCTAGAGAGTATCTAGCTATGTATGTATCATGTATGATGAACTATAAACGTGAAGCCTCGAGAAGTAAAATCAAAAATGATACTGGTAGCGCAACCTGTTAGAATTCAAAGTATAGGCCTACCATCAGAAAGGCTGTTGTTAGTAAATTGGTATCAGGTAAATACAAGTGTGAACAGGTCGTAAGACCGGTATTATCACATAATCACATTGTATCTCGAACTAAACATGAACGCACAACTCTATTAGCTGTCTTACTGTCTAGAACTCATAGGCCTAGATTTGTAGGACACATATTAACCTTCTTAACAATTCCCCCTTGTTTCCTGATTACAGGTCCAATGTCTGACTTTGAACGTATCAAAAGAGCTTGCCTCAAGCGAGGTGAGCTCTTCTTCACAATTATCCCATGCAGTGTAAGGGACTCACAAATTCAAAGAACCAGTCCAATTTTTATGTAACAATAAATCACTTGAAACTATCTCTAGAGTCAGTCACTCACTATCAGGTACGCCTGATCAACTGATAGTGTGTGTTCTCATCAGGTATCAGGTAGACCTGACAGGCAGACCTGCTTAGCCCTACCTGTACTGGGCCTTTAGTAGACAATCACTTAGCACTTGGTCACTTTAGTAGACATACTTGTTAGTTTTTTGACACAATATACCCATATCATAGATGTTTAGATGAGACCTACATATGTAAGCTTGTAAGCGGTAGGTGGCAGCTATTTTATTGGTCTTCTCCAATAATTTTTTATTTAATTATTTATTATTTTTTTTAAGGCTTTATGGCAGGATTCTCACACAGTGAGCTCTTCCACCCTTTATTTTAGGTCACTCTAGTAACGCCAAATTTGAAAGCTTCTGGAAAGGCGGGGGAAAAAAATTCAGAAAAAAAATAGCACAGATCTGTTCCTTGAAGTCTTGGCGAACGTAATCAAGCGTCAGAAGTTTATTATTATTATTTTATTAGGTACTTCGTAATTAGACAAAAAGTACTCAATTCTTATAGTTTGGGGTCACTCTAGTAACGGTGGACGTTCCCCAAGATGTTCTCAGGATGTTCCGAGGGCCCAGCCGCCACACTAGTTATAAATTCCTGACCTACCACAAATCGTAATTGGCCGCATACATAATTGAAGAAGGAAAATCTCAGGAATGTTTGAGTGCCGCGTGCCACCAGTTGATTCCTGGCCTAGGCTAATGCTAATTAGGTATAGGCTTTATTTATTTAATGCGTGTTTTAGGTAGACATTTCTGCAATAGTCATTATTAGTCATACCCAGATTCCGATTCAAGATAGTAAGCCAAAGTCACTTTTTTGCGTTTATAACTTTGTATAAGTATTGAGTCTCACGTTGTTGTAGAAAAAAAATGGTACCTACAATAATTAATAATTCATTGCGTACCTAACGCAAAATTTCTTAAGTGCTGCTGTTGATATCTATAAATTTTCATCTATATTATGTATATCCTAAATGAAAATTATATGTTAAATAGAGCTACCGAAGTAGGTACCTGTTTTAGTTAGGTACTTCATTAATAAAAAAAAATAGATCTAGATAATTTTAATTATGAAAATAGGCAGACTGAGGTAAATATAATTTGTAACTATATTTGTCATTTTATGGCATAACCTACCTCAAATAAACTATGATAGGTACAAAGACGGAGACAACTGAGACGCGTATTGTATAGGCCTACCATCAGATAGGCTGTTGTTAGTAAATTGGTATCAGGTAAATACAAGTGTGAACAGGTCGTAAGACCGGTATTATCACATAATCACATTGTATCTCGAACTAAACATGAACGCACAACTCTATTAGCTGTCTTACTGTCTAGAACTCATAGGCCTAGATTTGTAGGACACATATTAACCTTCTTAACAATTCCCCCTTGTTTCCTGATTACAGGTCCAATGTCTGACTTTGAACGTATCAAAAGAGCTTGCCTCAAGCGAGGTGAGCTCTGGGAGGACCCGGATTTTCCTGCCTCCCAAGCATCCGTCTTTTATCATCAAACACCGCCCTTCAAATTCGAATGGAAAAGACCAAAGGTAAGAAGCAAAGAAGATATTTTGTGTTGTTTGTTTGTTTGTTTGTTTCTTTCATAAAAGTGATAATGATCGGGTACACAAAGTGAGTTTAAACTCGGTTCAAGTTTAACTTTACGATCAATCTGATTGGTTGATTTTTAAAATTTTCAAAAATCTGGTGTGAACATCACACGACTTTCCTTATCCTATTGAATGATGCTTATTTGAGTGTTCTTTTACCCTAACTTTTACAATATATCTAACCGTTTTGACGCTATAGCTGAAAACCGCCAAAAACGGTCGAAATCTGTCCAAAAGCGGTCAAAATACCGCCAAGCGCAGCAACCATCTCAAAACCGCCAAAAAGCGGTAAAATGCCGCCAACCGTAGCACCGGTCTTAACCAAAAGTTTCGTGTCGCATCCTTGTCACATTTGACAGCTACATACCAAATTTCAAGTCTCTAGCTCTTACCGTTCTCGAGATATTTTGTTTACAGACGAGCCGAAAATTAATTATCTATGTAAGTACATGTAATTATCTAGATAGGTGCCTTACCTACATAGAAAACTACCTGAAGTAGGTACCTACGTAATAATTATGCAGCAGCACCTATTACGAGTAGGCAGCTAGGCACTACGTTTTGGGTTATACATAGGTACTCGTAGGTATATAGGTTGTACCCACCTTCTACAGGAAGCTTAATTGTGTTAAGTATAAATATAAGTATAATAATAAATGCTTTTCACAAATGTCGTTACCTGCTCAATAGGTACACTACTCTATCGAACCCGCGACCTAGCGCTTACATTGCAGACGCGCTACCTTTCAGGCTAACTAGGCTGGCATACCTGAATCAACCTAACCCAACCCCAGCCCTTATTTTTATTTTATTTTATTCATTTCTTTTTCCGGATTAAGTTATACCTATAGGTTCAACGTTCAATGTGTCCGGAAACTACTACACTTGTCCAGTGAGGACATTGAAATTTGTCTGGGAATACAGCATCCAATAAACTTTAAGAAGGTCACCTGTATGGACGAGCAAAATTTGAATGACCTGCATCAGGGACGACTTTAGATTTGGCACTGACATTTACTATGTATTTAGGTACTGTTGTATTGTGGTATGTATGGGTATGGGTAAGGACTAGAAAATCCTATTTATATTAGATTTATACTAGCTGGTTTGTCCATTGTCCCATACTTATAAAATTACATGAAAATATTGAAATGGAAAAAATCTTGTGTGTGTGTGTGTTTTTTTCTTTTTTTTTTTTTTAAACTTCAAATCGGACCTGATGAACTGTTGTGACAAACCTACCTGCCTAAAGTCTAAAGTTGCCATGTAAAGACATACGTTTATGAGTTTTAGATACATCTATTAAGAGAAACTTTTAAATACCAGGGGTCGTTAGTAACAAAATCAAAATTTTCGTACAATTCGTACAACTCTATTAGCTGTCTTACTGTCTAGAACTCATAGGCCTAGATTTGTAGGACACATCTTAACCTTCTTAACAATTCCCCCTTGTTTCCTGATTACAGGTCCGATGTCTGACTTTGAACGTATCAAAAGAGCTTGCCTCAAGCGAGGTGAGCTCTGGGAGGACCCGGACTTTCCTGCCTCCCAAGCATCCGTCTTTTATCATCAAACACCGCCCTTCAAATTCGAATGGAAAAGACCAAAGGTAAGAAGCAAAGAAAAGATATTTTGTGTTGTTTGTTTGTTTGTTTGATAAAAGTGCTAATGATCGGGTACACAAAGTGAGTTTAATCTCGGTTCAAGTTTAACTTTCCGATCAATCTGATTGTTTGATTTTTTAAATTTTCAAAAAAGTTAGCCCATCAGATTGCGGAAACCGAGATTAAAACTTAGACGGAGTTCAAATTGACTTTGAGGACACCACCCGAAGTCCTTTAGTTACGGGGTTTTACCCTCATTTCGGTGGCCATTTACTCGCCTAACCCATATTAAAATTAGCCCCACCGAGCCTGATTGGGGGGCCGTTGCCTTATTTAATTGAGAATAAAATTGGAAAATGGGGCATTCAACGTGCTATTGACGCTGGTATATATGTAATGACATTTGATAGCAATGAAACAACTGCTACATTAGACTCGTGCGGTCTGTGTCGTAGCACTATCAGGTAGACCTGATCAGGTGTACCTACCTGTCTTCAGGTCTACCTGATAATGAGTGGCAGCCTAAGTAAAATTTTGCCTTATAGGCCTTCTCGTAGCTAAAGATCTTACATTATAGACAGGTAAACAATTCTTAGTCTTTTGTATGCTGTTATCTTTGTATGTTTGTATGACATAAATATAATTAACGTGACAATTACCCGAGTTTCCCATCAGTGCATAACATACCTAGTACTCATCACATATCTCACAGCCCGTCACACGTTTGTCAGTTATGCAACCCGAATTACACAACGCCTGGTACCCATTGTGATGTCACTGACCAGAGATGTCTACACGTACATATATAATTAATATAAATAGTATAATTATCATAAATATAAAATATTACATGTATAATAAATAGTTTACATATGAGAGAATAATAATTATTCAATAATATACAGTAATACCTATAAATATAGTTAATATAAATATTACATACATAGTAAATAGTTTATATATGAGAGAATAATATACGATTTCCTGAGTTGTTTATTTTCCGAGGAGTCATTGAGTCAGTTCACTTTCACCTTCAACTCTATGACTCTACTCAGTCTCGGTATTGTCTCAGGCAATATGCCCAAGTACATATGTATTGTACATACCTAATGTAGAAGTAGAATATGGGTATTAGTATTTAGTCAACGAAATGACTTAATATTCAAGAGATTATGAACCTAGGTTCCTACCTGCATATATGATCACAAATATTCCTCTTGTAAATTATATGATAGGTTCTCTCCATTTCTCCTCTACTCAAGTCCACTAAGCACAGGTATTATATCTACATGATAATTATTATAGACATTTGGTTTGATGTACCTCTATCTTCTATGAGCATACGTATAGGTACCTATACGTATGCTCAGATACGTATAGGTACCTATAAGTAGTTTTTACGAGTACGTATAAACTGTGTCTTCAGCTTTCTCTGGCCGTATCTTTGGTGCTGAGAGCTCTTGTACGAAATAGGTAGCTAATAGATAGGTTTATAATGTATATTGAGGTACCTATAGATATTATGTTCAGGAATACACAGGTACCTATAATACACAATATGTTGTGAACATCACATATGAATGCTTCTGAGACGGTACCTACATACCTACCTTCTGATTATTCGGAGGATGATTTGACTCCATGGTTGCTTGGTTAGATAAAAATAGGTACAAGGTAGGTAGTTAGGTAGATAGATAGGTAGTTAGATAGATAACAACCTCAGTGGTGTAGTGGTTAGCACGGTGGACTCTGGATCTGGAGGTTGGTGGTTCGAGTCCTGGTCGAGTCATTAAATTTAGCGTAGTTCAAGCGAGGAAGGACATTTGTGACAAGCATTTAATGCTCAACACAGTTAAAATTCCTTTTTAGATAGGTAGGTATTAGGTACTGTAGGTAGATACTGTTGGTAGGTAACTGTTGCATACGGCCATGCCTCAGCCACGCGCAAGCGGGCGGAGCCTGCTTGTCTATATCTATAAAAGAGTACACCCTGACTCATTCATTCATACATTCACTCATAATCAACGCACAGCCGAAACGGCTGGACCGATTTTGATGAAACTTCGAGAATAGCTTCCTTTTGATTTGAATAGGCCCAGTAAGAACGGATTTTCCGAAACTCGCAGAGGATTCCAAACTATGGCCAAAAAACTACTAAAAATCGTTCATAATCAACGTAATGTCCAGTATAAGTTTGGGTCTCTTCTATTCCTATGCTACTGTCGACAATGACGACATTTATCACTGACCTATTGTCATCGTTACATAACATGGCAGTAAATTATAACAATAATTATTGCAATAACATAGCAATAATTATGGAGAGATAATAATCAAAGATTTATTTTATTGACAAAAGTAGGATGTGTTGTTTGCCAAGAGACATTAATGACAAATTGCCGTAGGGCTGAGATGTTTCTCAGGCTCCCGTGTAATATTTTTGTAGTTTCAAAGGAATTCACAAAGATGAAGAATTAAATTGAATTAACTTAACCGATTGTCAACAGTATGTCAGACCGAAATGTCAAATAAAATAAAAGAATAAATATTACACATGGCATGGAAATCTATATAGCTTTCAACAATAATACCAAAAGTAGGTATATACATAATAGGAACCTACCTTGCTGTTTAGATGTATTGGCTCTCCTGGGTAAGAATGCTTACAAAGATGACACCAAATACCAACAAAGATAACCGAGGTATTTACTTTGTAGGTAAACAATTATCTTATACGCGAATTCAAAAACTTCAATGAATTAACGGGAAAAAATTGGGAACAAAATTAGTACCTGGGTACGTAATTATGGAAAAATACGAAATAATACGCTGAAATCCACGAACTAATTCAAAAATCTTTGTTCTGGATCTTCACTCGTAAAGATTTTGATTTGGACTGCCCATCCCATTTTCCCCGTGAATTAGGAAATGAAGAAAAACTAAACAAACTGAACTTTAACTAAATTGGCATTAGGGTAGGTTGGATAGTAAGAAAAAGAACATAGGTATTAGGCATTGGACAAAAGAATTTTAAAAACTCTATAAATTATAGATTTTAACATATTAAACGAAACAGAATGGGGCTTTGGTCTGCGAAGATGAATAGTCCGGGAACCAAAACAAAAATCTCAGTCGGTGTCCACTTATTTAAAATCTTCGACCTGGATATCTTCCATCTTTTCGTGAAAAAACTCATAGGTTCCTGGACTAAGAATATGATTTCAAAGAAGATAAAAATAGAATAGTGACTATTAATTGTTACAGTGATACTAAAATATCATTTCGCATAAGTATAAATCAAAATGGGTGTTCACTAAACTTTAGTGTTATCCTACAGCGCCTACAGGGTGTCCAGACAACACTAGGTATTGTACAAAAATAGGTACAGTAGATGACGAAGGGAGGTATACTAACATTATTGGTCATCCTGTTATCCGAACATGAAGATCACACTGTATTAGCACTTGGAAAACATTAAGAGAGAGGGAACAAAACCCCGAGGATTTTGAGTTGAATGGCCATTTGCCCTTAAATCGTAATGCCCTTGAGATTACCTAACTTAAATCCTTGAATGTCATTGTAAATAATACTAAGGAATAAGATTTTATGGGTGTTTCACTTACCTCTATTACAATAAAATTCCTTGGTTACTGATGTAAAAATCGAATCAGCTCCATCCTTATTGGTCAAAATATGTTGCACAGTTAAAAAGAATTCGTCAAAATAGTCCGGGAGCCAAAACAAAAATCTCAGTCGGTGTCCACTTATTTTAAATCTTCGAACTGGATATCTTCCAACTTTTCACGAAAAAAAGTCACAGGCTCCTGGACTAAGAATATGATTTCAAAGAATATAAAAATAGAATAGTGACTAATTGTTACAGTGAAACTAAAATATCATTTCGCATAAGTCAAAATGGGTGTTCACTAAACTTTAGTGTTATCCTACAGCGCCTACAGGGTGTCCAGACAACACTAGGTATTGTACAAAAATAGGTAGTATCTTCCAACTTTTCGCGAAAAAAAGTCACAGGCTCCTGGACTAAGAATATGATTTCAAGGAAGATAAAAATAGAATAGTGACTAATTGTTCCAGTGAAACTAAAATATCATTTCGCATAAGTCAAAATGGGTGTTCACTAAACTTTAGTGTTATCCTACACCGCCTACAGGGTGTCCAGACAACACTAGGTATTGTGCAAAAATAGGTACAGTAGGTGACGAAGGGAGGTATACTAACATTATTGATCATTGTGTTATCCAAACTTGAAGCTCACACTGTATTAGCACTTGGAAAACATTAAGAAAGAGGGAACAAAACCCCGTGGATTTTGAGTTGAATGGCCATTTGCCCTTAAATATTAATGCCCTTGAAATTACCTAACTTAAATCCTTGAATGTCATTGTAAATAATACTAACGAATAAGATCTTAGGTATGGGTGTTTTACTTACCTCTATTACAATTCCTTGGTTACTGATGTAAAAATCGAACCAGCTCCATCCTTATTGGTCAAAATATGTTGCACAGTTAAAAAGAATTCGTCAGTTGGTGGAAACACCTTATCAAAGGTTTTTTAAGATCCAACATTGTATCTTGTGATTTGATATAGAGAAGTTATAGGTAGGTACTATTTCTTCCTATTATCTGATTCGATATTGTTTTACCATCCACTATCGAATTAGGACCTCCAGAAAATAAGTTATTAGTTTTGTCGGCCACTTACCTCTATTACTATAAAATTCCTTGGTTACTGATGTAAAAATCGAATCAGCTCCATCCTTATTGGTCAAAATATGTTGCACAGTTAAAAAGAATTCGTCAGTTGGTAGAAACACCTTATCAAAGGTTTTTTAAGATCGAACATTGTATCTTGTGATTTGATATAGAGAAGTTATAGGTACTATTTCTTCCTATTATCTGATTCAATATTGTTTTACCATCCTCTATCGAATTAGGACCTCCAGAAAACAAGTTAGTTTTGTCGGCACCCTCAAGTTAATTTTGTTGCCTAGAGTTCCCAAACTTTCAAACGAACGGGTACAAGAGATCATTAATTTTCAAAGAAATCATTTTCAAATAATTAATTTTCACACTTTTAAATACGCTATGGGCGTTAAATATCTCCAATGTACTACTTATGTACTACATTGATCGTATTTTGAGTTCTCTTTTGTCCTTGAATGATTTGAAAAGATTATCTATCAGGCAGATTCCTAATGGGATATTTTGTGTTGTTTGTTTGTTTGTTTGTTTCTTTCATAAAAGTGATAATGATCGGGTACACAAAGTGAGTTTAAACTCGGTTCAAGTTTAACTTTACGATCAATCTGATTGGTTGATTTTTAAAATTTTCAAAAATCTGGTGTGAACATCACACGACTTTCCTTATCCTATTGAATGATGCTTATTTGAGTGTTCTTTTACCCTAACTTTTACTAAATTAAATAACTAATTATGTACTACATTGATCGTACTTCCTAATTATGTACTACATTGATCGTACTTATGTACTACATTGATCGTATTTTGAGTTCTCTTTTGTCCTTGAATGATTTGAAAAGATTATCTATCAGGCAGATTCCTAATGGTATGTTTTCAACATAAATAACTTTAATAATTTAGTAACTACGTTAATTCTCAATCTATTTACTACCCTGCTTAACATAAATCACATAAATTCGGTTCAACCCCAAAGAGGATTTGAGCATTACATTATTATACTTACTTACAAACATTATTCACCCTGGAATTTTTTAACGTCACTAGCGTCTGTTTTAAAATGAATATTATAGGGTTTATTATGTTGGCACACTATAATAAATCTAAATAAAAAATAGGACATTGGATATATGTTTGGAGTTAAATCTAATATTAAGACTCCTTTGTTATATTCACCTGATACGCCACATCATTTGAAGATAAAAACACAGACGGCTTAAGATTTTTTATCAGGGGGAAATATAAATGGAGTTATACCTAACTTTATAATTATGACATCTTTGGTATTATGGACACAGGAAAATATAACAATATGTTTTCAACATAAATAACTTTAATAATTTAGTAACTCCGTTAATTCTCAATCTATTTACTACCCTGCTTAACATAAATAACATAAATTCGGTTCAACCCCAAAGAGGATTTGAGCATTACATTATTATACTTACAAACATTATTCACCCTGGAATTTTTTAACGTCACTAGCGTCTGTTTTAAAATGAATATAGGGTTTATTAATAGGACATTGGACATATGTTTGGAGTTAAATCTAATTAAGACTCCTTTTTTCGATGGACCTGTGAAGCACGCCTCTACGTATCTACAATTAGGAAGGTATGTCTGAGTTATTCACCTGATACGCCACATCATTTGAAGATAAAAACACAGACGGCTTAAGATTTTTTTTATCAGGGGGAAATATAAATGGAGTTATACCTAACTTTATAATTATGACATCTTTGGTATTATGGACACAGGAAATTATAATACCTATCTTCTGATATGGTTGATATTAACATTCGCCAACATATCCGTGATCGCAAGTAAAAGCCATCTTTCTGAAATTTGATATTTTTGGCACATCCACTAATTTTTTTCCAAGAAGGCATATGTAGGCATAACTTTTTCCCGCTACCGATGCAGCATAAAATTTGAACCTACCTACTCGTTTTTGTAAAGATGCAATTCCCAAAAAGGTACCGTTACAATTTTTCAAACCCGGTAAAGAGAATCTTCTGCAGAAGACATATTGCAGACATGTAGGTAAATAGTGATAGTGTTTGCCCACAGGAACTTTTTACCGGGTCCGATTTCTCTTAATGGATTCGCAATTAGAGCAATTAAGACCTGCAATAGCCACCTACTGAACGTCGTCCATTCAGCCATTCTCAACCTGTGGATCCAGTGGCCCACCGAGTTTTCCTGTGTGACCCTCAGCAGCTGCTAAGACACTATACACTATACCATTGGGAGCTGGTCTTATATCCCCGTTAAAATGATCAAACATGACATGTTCATGAGGAGGTGAACATTGGTCACCTCAGCACCAATCCAGTCACGAACCATAACTCACCAAGACAATTGACAGGAAATATCTATCACGAAAATTGGTACCTAGACAATATTGATGAAATATTGTTTCATCGCTTGATTGACTGGTTTATTAATTTCATTATTTTCACATGACTTGGCACAGACAGTATACGTATAGCTATACGCTATACGGTATCTTCCTATCTTCATATTGTATTACGATGATAATTATAACTAGTGTGATACTTACTAGTGTAACTAGTGTGTCGTCAGAAGATCACGTAGCAAAATACTTTTCATTAGGTTTCACTAAAGTTAAGCAATGTTGTGCTTGGTTGATATCCGGATGGGTGACCATCTGGGCAATTTTCTACTGTCTACTGGCTTTTCCCGGCCCCATCACTCAAGCTGGATGAGGTTAAAGTAGGCGGGTAGCTTGGGGTAGAATCCTCGTCACTGAATACCTTGGAATTTGGAAATTATAATGTGATAAGTACAGTGACGTTAGGCGCTATACGCTATACGGTATCTTCCTATCTTCATATTGTATTACGATGATAATTATAACTAGTGTGATACTTATGTAACTAGTGTGTCGTCAGAAAATCACGTAGCAAAATACTTTTCATTAGGTTTCACTAAAGTTAAGCACCGTTGTGCTTGGTTGATATGCGGATGGGTGACCATCTGGGCAATTCGTGTTGTTAGCTTTTCCCGGCCCAACTCAAGCTGGATGAGGTTAATGTGAGTAAGCGGGTAGCTTGTCGGCGAATAGGGGTAGAATCCTCGTCACTGAATACCTTGGAATTTGGAAATTATACTGTGATAGGTACAGTGACGTTAGGCCTCTATAAAATTAAAACAGTTCAGAAGGTTTTAATAATAAAATATGTATAGGTTACATACATGTAGTTCGGCGGCCAAGAACCGGGCCGCACGCTATCGCGGAAATGCCGGCGGCGCATTAAAACTTTTCCGCGAACGACGCACTTTGGGTCGTTCGCGGCTCGCGGAATTTCATAAATTATTTCAAGAGATGGCTGTTCTTATATCGTTTGAAATTATCTACTTACATCAATCGCTCATAAACATATTTCTATGAAAGTATCATCAACTTTCTCATTAATCGTCGAACTGGACATCTCATGAGAGAGGTACAAGGTACATGTGCATGATGTGTACATAGGTACAGTAGATCAGTACATGTACATAGAAACAGTACAAGTACATGACTGGATTTACTGGTATTATTTTGCTCGTAAATCTTCATAATATTCAAGTATTCATTAGTGTTCATCCAAGAAGTCGCCAGCCTCAGTGGTGCAGTGAGAGCGCGAAGGTCTTCGGATCCAAAAGTTGGTCGTTCGAATCCAAGTCAGGTCATAAAATCTAGCAAGTGAATCATAGAATTAATTGTGACGAGCATCAGGTAATCTTAGTATAAAGAGCACAAGTTGACACAATGAAAATTCCTTTTTACTCCACAAGTTTCACAGTTGAGAAAACGAGGTTCAATTTCAAGATTGCATAGCTCTGTTCTTTGAGCACAAAGCGATTTAGGACTACTATGGATTCTGATCTAAGGAGCTAACCTAGGACATTGGTTGTGACTTTACAACTTTTGGCTTGTAAACTCTAACGAGATTTCTTTAGAGCTTTAAGGTAGAAGAATATCTTCAATAGAAGAATCTTTTCTGTGGTGTGACATACGAGTAGGTATAGCCCATAAAAATATTATAAATATTTACGAGTTAAAAATATTTATAGCTCTATTCTTTGAGCACAAAGCGATTTATTAGGACTACTATGGATTCTGATCTAAGGAGCTAACCTAGGACATTGGTTGTGACTTTACAACTTTTGGCTTGTAAATTGTGATTCATTTCGAGATTTCTTTAGAGCTATAACGAGATTTCTTTAGAGCTTTAAGGTAGAAGAATATATTCAATAGAAGAATCTTTTCTGTGGTGTGACATACGAGTAGGTATAGCCCATAAAAATATTATAAATATTTACGAGTTAAAAATATTTTATAAGAATATTAATATGTAGGTACCTATATGAATAACATAAGATATAGACCTATTCGAATTGAATTGAGTAGAAAATCAGACAGGTATGAGAAATATTAGGAACATGACTTGATAGTATTAGTTTTATCTAAATCTTTAGATGTCTTGGTCTTATCGTCAAGATAATCTCAGCACAATATTTTCCATTCCAAGATCTCCAAGGAACATAGGTACCTGTGTATAGATCTACGTTCTAAAAATTGAAAGAATATGTACCAAGGTACCATATATTCAGAAACTCTATCACCTATTGAGAGAAGATTTGAAAAATTCAAGATGATAGATTGGACAGATACGTCCTAGACTTGTAATGAAATATTCGAACTTGTAATGAAGATAGCGATGCTGGCACAAGGGTACCATATATTCAGAAACTCTATCACCTATTGAGAGAAGATTTGAAATTCAAGATGATAGATTGGACAGATACGTCCTAGACTTGTAATGAAATATTCGAACTTGTAATGAAGATAGCGATGCTGGCACAAGTTATTGCACCACGGGAGGTATCGAACCCAGAACCCAATCATTAACCATCGCCAGCGCTATTGATGGGCTTGTTTGGTGTCAATGAGGCTCCCAGAGGAGGTTGTAGATTCGGTCAATGCACCCATCAAAATGTGTCGGATCAGTGTTAGACGGCTTAAGGATCAGTCAAGATGTGATGCCTTAAGACCAGTATTTAGCTATGTACGAGTAGATTTAGGTATACTTCCAATAAAAAAAATAGTAGCATTCCTCCTAGAAGTCCTAGAACGCAGAAGTGATAACTTGGGAGCAGGACCGTATCCAGGATTTTATTTATTTAGGACCCAAGAGGCCAAACAGTCTTATACCAGGGGACAATGCTCCAAATTTTCAAAGTTCACCCCAAGTAAGGAGCCAAAAATGAAGCCCGAGGGGGCCCGGGCTCCTGAATACGGCCCTTCTTGGAATCAAACGCAGCTATTTGGTTTTAAGCGACTTGGAAATTGTGGAATTTTAATTACAGGTACGTAGGAATCAGGATTGACTGTAATTATCAGATTTTTAACTTCAATCTTCTATGAAATTTCTTCTATGTAAGTAGGTATAAGTAATGATGGATTACCAACGAGGAAGATTTTGAGTTTCAGCAAATTCCTCTAGGATGTCTCTAATACCTAGTGCTGAAACCGTTTTCAATGATGTTTTGAGCAAACTACCTGCCTAGGTAAAACTACGTAACAAATTATCTACCTATTACGTTACATATATGATATAGCATAACAATAAGGTAGAATCATTGATATTAGGTAAGGTCAGGAGGGTAGGTAAAGTATTAAATTCGTTGCAGCTTAGACAGATAAATTAATCGAGTAGCAACCAGTGGCGACATTACCCGTGTAAAAAGATTATTGAAATATGGAAATCGAATACAAAGGAGTCACTTAATGCTGTGATATCCACAAATAATGTAAAGAAGCTCTGCTTCATCACAAATAAATAATTATTTGATTATTCTCATCACAATTAGTACCTACTTAATTTTACCAAGGTCTGCGCCTCTGTTTTGTTGCGTGTATCCAAGATTTTCATATAGGTAGGCATGTTTATTAGAGTTTAATATTAGTTTATTAGTCAACATCCAGGTATTTACTATCTATTATTAGTATCAGTAATATCTCTTATTTGTAGTTTTGTAGATAGGAGAAGTATAAATAAAAACAGCATCGAAGATATCATACGTAATTCCTTCAGGCAATGCCTATTCCAAATACCGACTTCTGAGTGGCGTAGCTTGAAATGATTTTAGTTCTGAAATTCCTAAGCTGACCTGACGGCCTGATACGATAGCGCCGTCGCGTCGTTAAGGCTCTCGCCTGGTAAAAGGAAAGGGGAGGGTTCAAATTTCAAACGAACAAACATGGAATTTCATCCTTACTAATCAGGGGATTCGGCCTTATTTTTGTAGAGCTTACATCTCCTATGAACATCGTATAGTAAAGCACTATTTATTAGTAAATAATTTCATTGTACTATATGAATGAAAATTGTACCTAGATTACAGCCCTGATGGATATCTGAACATTTTTTATACTTCCTAATAGTACATATTCCTAATCCTTTGACAATTTAATCCTATTCCTTCTATCTTTTCCATCATATACGTAGATCCATCTTAATGTCCGTCTAATCCGCTTCTGAGTAAATCTCGGACTTAAATATTTGAACAATATTATATCCCTCTTATCGTTGCAATATCACTCTCTCTCAAAATGCCTGGAGGCTCATTTCATATTTTTTAAATGTAAAGGTAGGCAAATTCCTCTGGTATCACCATGTATTATTGTTAATGTGTCGTAACAGGTATGGGAGGTTCTTATGGAACTCTAAAAATGTGCCAATACTTATACCGAGTGGAACATAAAATTTAATATGTAGGTAGGTACCTATATCTATGGATCTCTTGGCCTACAAGGGAAACCCCTGCCAATAATGGTGTCAACGGGGCCATCATCATCACCATCTACAGATCACCCTACAATGTCCTACATTGCCAAGGCGGAAAACCCTTTACTGAAAGCTGAGAAAAGCCCTAATTGAAGCTAGGGGCTACGGTCCAAAGGCCGTAATGCGAAAATCCATCAGCCTTCTACAGAGGTCGAAAGCGAGTAGATCCCAAAATACCTACTTTACCGTGAGCTAGGGGCTACCATTAGCAAATCTAAAGCCCACGAACCCCTCAGGAAGTTTAGGGGCGGAGCAAAAAGAGATTCTATGACTTTTCTCTTCCAAAAGCTATCTCGAAACAATCAAAACACATACATTGGACGATTTTGGTTCATCGGGCCCAACGCAACCAAGAATTTGGAACCTACACATTCCTCAGCATTCTCTTTACATCATTGATTCATTGTGAATGTGGGTTAGGTTATTGACAACACCATCATCCCGGTATGTGTGATATGTAGCTCAGTTCTTGCATCATTGTCTACATAATTGGATCATCGTCAGACGGCTTAAGGATCAGTCAAGATGTGATGCCTTAAGACCAGTATTTAGCTACGTACGAGTAGATTTAGGTATATTTCCAATAAAAATAGTAGCATTCCTCCTAGAAGTCCTAGAACGCAGAAGTGATAACTTGGGAGCAGGACCGTATCCAGGATTTTATTTATTTAGGACCCAAGAGTCCAAACAGTCTTATACCAGGGGACAATGCTCCAAATTTTCAAAGTTCACCCCAAGTAAGGAACCAAAAATGAAGCCCGAGGGGGCCCGGGCCGCTAAATACGGCCCTTCTTGGAAGCAAATGCAGCTATTCGGTTTGAAGCGACTTGGAAATTGTGGAATTTTAATTACAGGTACATAGGAATCAGGATGGACTGTAATTATCAGATTTTTAACTTCAATCTTCTATGAAATTTCTTCTATGTAAGTATGGTAGAAGTAATGATGGATTACCAACGAGGAAGATTTTGAGTTTCAGCAAATTCCTCTAGGATGTCTCGAATAGCTAGTGCTGAAACCGTTTTAGATGATGTTTTGAACAAACTACCTACCTAGGTAAAACTACGTAACAAAATTATCTACCTATTACGTTACATATATGATATAACATAACAATGAGGTAGGATCATTGATATTAGGTAAGGTCAGGGTAGGTAAAATATATAAATTCGTTGCAGCTTGGACAGATAAATTAATCGAGTAGCAACCTGTGGCGACATTACCTGTGTAAAAAGATTATTGAAATATGGAAATTGATTACAAAGGAGTCACTTAATGCTGTGATATCCACAAATAATGTAAAGAAGCTCTGCTCTATGTAGGTAGTCTATGTTAATAAATAATTTCTCAACTCTATCCTAACATCTCGTGATGATGGTCCTAGACGTCGTGAAACTTGTTGAATCTCTTTCAGTGCAAAAATTTGTGACGTGCATACATCTCGGATGCATTAACTTTCTTCATAAACATGATCTTGACCTCTGGCATTGTGCGGAACATGTACATCCATTTAATAAAGGAGCTCCCTCCAGAGATGAGTAAAAGGAAGCTGACCAAACCACAGCTTACTCTCTTTTTTGAATGGTTTTGATAGAGAAATCTGTAACTGCTAAGGTCTTATCGTCCGGAAAAAGGAGAGAGAAGGAAGACTGGATAGGAGAAAGTCAGCCGTTCTGAGAACAAACTTAATTTGTGTAGGATAAAATCTGCCCCTGGGTGAGAATCGAACCCACAACGTATCTCTTACAAGGCAGACGCGCTATACCCTCGAAGCTCGAAGCTAACTAGGCTGCTAAGGAACACTCGTTGGAATGCATTTACGGCGGACTTCTTTCAGTGAAGTTAAGTAGGTAATACCTAGAACTCTCAAATCATTATTGTGGATACCATGTCTCAGAACTTCTGAGGAAGCTCATGCTAACAAATTACCCATTAAAATAAATGCATCTAGGTCTTACCTATCATAAAATTCAAGCGACCAGAACCCCAAGGTGTCCCGGTTTTACCTCCTTTCCCCAAGATCGGAATTCTTGAATATTAAAGCATGGTCTGGAAGTGCATGCTAACAAATTACTCGTTAAAATTGGATCTAAATGCCTCTGACTCCTGGCTTCATGTACATTGTACTGTCTACAGGTCTACACTCTACAGCACGTTATTCATGTGTAGAAAACAAAATTATAGCGACCAGAGAACTTTTATAATTGAAAATGAAATTATGGGAGAGAGTTTCTTGTCCTAGGCGTAGAGAGCATGCAAATAAATTTTAATATCTCCACAATGAGTGCCTTTACCAACCAGAATCAAAGTATCTGAACAGTATTATAGCGGCGTGACCTAGAAATATAAGTAGGTACCTACCAATCCAAGATCCAAGCGATCCATAAATATAGGTAGAGAAACCCCTGTCAATAATGGTGTCATCATCATCACCATCTATAGATCACCCTACAATGTCCTATATTGCCAAGGCGGAAAACCCTTTACTGAAAGCTGAGAAAAGCCCTAATTGAAGCTAGGGGCTACGGTCCAAAGGCCGAAATGCGAAAGTCCAGCTTTCTACCGAGGTCGAAAGCGAGTAGATTCCAAAATACCTACTTCACGGGGGGTTAGGTGTTATCATAAGCGAACCTATGAAGCCCTCGGGAAGTTTAGGGGCAGAGCAAGAAGAGATTCTTTGACCTTTTCTTCATAAAGCTAGCTCAAAAAACATACATTGGGCGATTTTGGTTTATCGGTCCCAAAGGAACCAAGAATTTGGAACCTACACATTCCTCAGCATTCTTTTACATCATTGGTTTATTGTGAATGTGGGTTAGGTTATTGACAACACCATCATCCCGGTATGTGTGATATGTAGCTCAGTTCTTGCATCATTGTCTACATAATTATGTTGATACATGTCTATATAGGTAGGTATAAGTGCGTTATCATTCACCTTATCAATCACCTCCACGAATATACAATTGTACACAATGCTGATACAATTATTGTAAGTATATTGTATTTGTACACAGCGGTGACGTAAGTGGCCCACATGACGTTTCGGATCGCATATCAGTCACCTTCAGCCATGATCGGAATTTTAATGTTGAATTTCGATGTGCACATGAGGTGCGTTATCATTCACCTTATCAATCACCTCCATGAATATACAATTGTACACAATGCTGATACAATTGTATGTATATATATTGTATTTGTACACAGCGGTGACATAAGTGGCCCACATGACGTTTCGGATCACATATCAGTCACCTTCAGCCATGATCGGAATTTTAATGTTGAATTTCGATGTGCACATGATGACATGGTGATGCATGATATAAATTTATGTATATACTTATAAGTAGGTATTGATTATTGAACATTATTAAATTTGTCTATTGTGTTCAAATACCAATACATTCTTGTATGAGTCCAGACCAAAAATAGGTAGGTATAATTTTCGTTGGTTCCTTTTTCCTTTGGTATAGGTATTCAATGTGTTTTGAATGAAAATTCGAAAATTGTGTTCAGCCTTGTGTTTAGGTAGGTACCATTTGATTACTTTTATGATTAGTTGATTACCCATGTAAAGATTTTATACATGGGAACGTCCACCGTCACTAGAGTGACCCCAAACCCTAAGAATTGAGTACTTCTTGTCTAATTACGAAGTAATAAAAAAATAATGTCTATTGTGTTCAAATACCAATACATTCTTGTATGAGTCCAGACCAAAAATAGGTAGGTATAAATTACCTACTAAATTTTCATTGGTTCCTTTTTCAATGTGTTTTGAATGAAAATTCGAAAATTGTGTTCGGCCTTGTGTTTAGGTACCATTTGCATAGGCGGCGATAGGGGGGGGCTTGGGGGGCTTAAGCCCCCCCAAAGTTATCAGGGCCTCTTACACTAGATAAAAGGTCAAATAATAGGTGGATAGAAAATCAGAATATGATGATAAAGACGAATCAAAATTTCTTGTAGTTCCTGGTCTCTAGAGAAGTTTCTGGAAGACTTCTGACTGTTGTCCCTTGGCACCTGTAAATCTCATGTCAATCCACTGGTATAATCTCTAGACAAGGTGTACCAAAGTGTACCATCTACCAATGTACCATGCTAGTTTATTGCTAGGTTGTACCAATGTATACTAAGTGCTAGGTTGACCAGGTACCCAGGCAGGTATGCGTATTTTCACTAGTTTGTTTACACTTGATGAGCAAGGTTGTAAAGATGGAAACTGACAGCTGACACTAATATACCTTGGTCATTCAACCTGGAAAGAGGTAGCGTCTTATCTTCTTAGGTTCAGTCTCTTAATCCTGATCCTATGTGTTTATCTTATCCGAGAGTTCACGTCATGTTGATGAAAAACGACTGAATTTCTGTCTCACGGTGAGTTACCTTACCAAACAATAGATATGAGGTGACTTAAGGTAGAAACACAATAATTAACGTCACCTGAGCTCACGTGAGCTCATGAGAAGACAGAAAGATGTGGTTCGTCAGAAAGATGAATTTCTCTCATAGTAGTCGCTTTCGTTGATATAGTAGCTTCACTACTATCACGTCACGTGAGATCACGTGGCGTGAGAGCAGTGTGGCTATCATGAACGAAATCACCTCCCAAAATATGGGAGAGCTTTAAACTACATCTTTCTAATTCCCCATGAACTCACGTTACGTGATACTAGTGTATTTTTACATTTACAAAGAAATCAAAGAATATTTAAATAGCTTCTAGAAAAAGATCTTCGAACGTTGAACCAGCACTTTCGCAAGACATATCTAACTCGGCTGATCTTAAGGAGCGGCTGTTATACGGGAGTTATGGGTTGTAAATTTACCGAAATCGGCTAACGGCTAAGCGATCACAAGTGTCTAATAAAACAAAGTGGAAAAGCACACACATAGCGTCAAGCGCCTCAGGTTAATTCGCTTGTAATGCTATTGCTAAAAGCCTTACTTAGGATTTTAAGTGTCCCGTAGCCCGTACATTATTGCAAACTCACCATAAAATTGCTGAGTCGACGATCAATATCAAAGATATCCTGTGATGTGTTTCGCACTTTCTACTCCACGCGTAGAAAAAACGTAATACCGTTAGCAAAATATCTTTTGCACGTAGAACAACTCCGCTTTTTGAGGTTCAAATACTATGTTCACATCAAAATTTCGTGTTGCAGAAACGTTCCACATCAATCCGCAGCTTCACCTAATATTGAGTGAACTGGAAGAAGTCATCATATCTCTTAATCAAAAACGTAATACCGTTAGCAAAATATCTTCTGCACGTAGAACAATTCCGCTTTTTGAGGTTCAAATACTATATTCACATCGAAATTTCGTGTTGCAGAAACGTTCCACATCAATCCGCAGCTTCACCTAATATTGAGTGAACTGGAAGAAGTCATCATATCTCTTAATCGGTATTCCGCACTTTCTACTCCACGCTTAGAAAAAACGTAATACCGTTAGCAAAATATCTTCTGCACGTAGAACAACTCCGCTTTTTGAGGTTCAAATACTATATTCACATCGAAATTTCGTGTTGCAGAAACGTTCCACATCAATCCGCAACTTCACCTGATATTGAGCGAGCTGGAAGAAGTCATCATATCTCTCAACCAACACAGTATCATGGAGCCTAAGGTGAGTAGGATTCCCCGTAAATAGAATATAAAGTTGTGTCCACAGGTCCACACACATAGTCTCTCTTAACCAACACAGTATCATGGAGCCTAAGGTGAGTAGGATTCCCCGTAAATAGAATATAAAGTTGTGTCCACAGGTCCACACACATAGTCGACGGCCATCGTTCGACGTCGACTCAACCGTCCACACTTCCTCAACAACCTCGTCGATCGACGGCCGTTGTGTGGAGACAGCTCAAGATTGTCAATAAAATATTTCAATCGGTGATTTGAGGGGAAAAATGATCTTAATTCGCGTTCAACTTGAAACCTTCAATAGTGTAGGCCGGGCGGCGCGGCGCTTCGAACTCTTGAAGTTCGCGCACTTTACGTGCCTCCGACGCTTGATAATCCACTCAACTCCTGTTTTCTCTCCCCAGGTGATTGGATTTACCGGATATTCGTTACCCAAATCTAGTTCAGAAAACACAGGCCGCGCCTTCTTCAAGAAGAACAAGTCCTTAGTCAACTCTCAGTACACCAATAGTCGTCAAGTAAGTCGATTGATTTGACCAATAGTCGTCGATTGATTATCGATTAATTTCAATATAACAAGGCTCTGGCCAGGGAGAAACTACAGTTCTTTTAAAATGCTATAGTAAGACAGCAATCCTTCTAAATTGCTACATTGAAACTAAAGTCCTTTTAAATTCAATGTAGGTATACCTAGTTTTTAGGTCTCCAAGTGCTTTTGGTAATTTCAATATAACAAGGCTCTCACCAGGGAGAAACTACAGTTATTTTGAAATGCTATAGAAAGACAGCAATCCTTCTAAATTGCTACATTGAAACTAAAGTCCTTTTAAATTCAATGTAGGTATACCTAGTTTTTAGTCGATTAATTTCAATATAACAAGGCTCTCGTCAGGGAGAAACTACAGTTCTTTTAAAATGCTATAGAAAGACAGCAATCCTTCTAAATTGCTACATTGAAACTAAAGTCCTTTTAAATTCAATGTAGGTATACCTAGTTTTTAGGTCTCCAAGTAATGCAGTTATTCCCTATTACCTACCTACTTACGTAAATACCGAGGTAAAAAAGTAGAAAGCCACGAATAAACTTGTGGGTTGTGGGCCTTTGGATAACCAATATTAGAACCTTGATACGTAAACGTTCTACGACACAGTTTCTCTTAATGGATACTAACATGTGCATTATAAATTTGTCTTACCTATCATAAAATTCAAGCGACCAGAACCCCAAGGTGTCCCGGTTTTACCTCCTTTCCCCAAGATCGGAATTCTTGAATATTAAAGCATGGTCTGGAAGTGCATGCTAACAAATTACTCGTTAAAATTGGATCTAAATGCCTCTGACTCCTGGCTTCATGTACATTGTACTGTCTACAGGTCTACACTCTACAGCACGTTATTCATGTGTAGAAAACAAAATTATAGCGACCAGAGAACTTTTATAATTGAAAATGAAATTATGGGAGAGAGTTTCTTGTCCTAGGCGTAGAGAGCATGCAAATAAATTTTAATATCTCCACAATGAGTGCCTTTACCAACCAGAATCAAAGTATCTGAACAGTATTATAGCGGCGTGACCTATTTTTGATATGAAACTTGATCAAAGGAAACCGGTTTAGAGCTTTGGTTTGATTACAATATCAATATTATCGATATAAGGCGCCTTGACACAGGCGATCTCACCAGGTTTATCGACTGTACAAAATACGCAATATTTGTCCCATGGTAAAATTTAACTGAGCAAATCTAAGTTCTGGAGAAAATCAACGAAACGTACCCAAATACCCACCTTACCCAAAATATAAAATAAGTAGGTAGTGTAGGTACCTACAAACCTACATATATCCCCTCAAGAGCTAAGTTTTATTCACGACTTTAGGGTATTTACCTACATAACTAAAATCTTTTCGCAAAAGTTACAGACATACCCAAATACCCACCTTACACAAAATATAAAATAAGTAGGTAGTGTAGGTACCTACAAAACTGCATACATATATCCCCTCAAGAGCTAAGTTTTATTCACGACTTTAGGGTATTTACCTACATAACTAAAATCTTTTCGCAAAAGTTACAGACAAATAGGTAAGGGTTTTAGTACATTATTGAGATTCGAAGGTATGTAGATTCCTGCTATAGATAGATACCTACATAGATACTTGCCAACTTACATTTTCTATAAATAATCCATTCCCAATCAGAAGGTAACTATTATTTTGTAACCATTGTTTACCAACGTATTTCGTAGATCAAAATACTTCCCAGCTACACTTTCACATCGATTGGATTTACTACACCATACCTACATAGATACTTGCCAACTTACAATTTCTATAAATAATCCATTCCCAATCAGAAGGTAACTACGATATACGATAGTATTATTTTGTAACCATTGTTTACCAACGTATTTCGTAGATCAAAATACTTCCCAGCTACACTTTCACATCGATTGGATTTACTACACTGGTATCTAATAGCTGATTACAACTTGAAGTACAAACAAGCTGAAAACAAATAGCAATTCAGTACACTACAATTATTTACAGCAGTAGAATGGAATAAGTAGCTTTTTTTACAGCATGCGAGAAGAGGGGTAGGTAAACAGGTATATCCGCACTTGTCTATTCTTAAGGTGTGTCCACACTGTCCTCACATAGTCGACCGACCGTCGATCCACAGTAAATTCACATCGATTGACGTCGATCGACGGCGTCGACTATGTGTGGACACAGTTTCATCCTATCTTCTGTATTACTAGATACCATACCTACCTGGAAAAAAATACCTAGATTTTTTTGAAACTATGTAGTAATTAAACTGACCGAAGTTCCTTCTTCTTTTTGTTTCAGGAGTTGTGTTCGAGACCTTCATTTGTCAACGATGCTCCCACACAGTTCGATATAAATCCGGGTAAAATGGGTAAGTGTCCGCTGTCAAGTGTGAAGAGTGACGCCACATACAAACGTAAATGTTTTTACTGCACATGCCTGGGAAGAAGTACGGGTAGTGGGGAGGGCGATTCAATCCCAGTCAAAGTATGTATGAACTATTATTTGTCCTCAACGTTGTTTGAGAAGTTGACCACAAAATAGTAGTAACTTTCTGCTCATTTGTCAACGATGCTCCCACACAGTTTGATATAAATCCGGGTAAAATGGGTAAGTGTCCGCTGTCAAGTGTGAAGAGTGACCCCACATACAAACGTAAATGTTTTTACTGCACATGCCTGGGAAGAAGTACGGGTAATGAGGAGGGCGATTCAATCCCAGTCAAAGTATGTACACTGAAAAAAAATTTGTCCGTTATACGAGGAATTTGATGTGTTACGCAGTGATTTCCTTTTAAAACTGCTACAGCGTGCCTTCCTGATGCAACAAAAATAAGCGTATTGTTATGCGTCAAAACTGCCTGTAAAAGGATTTCCGTTTAGGTTATGACGTCATAACTGAAAAGGAGTGAAAGAGTTATGACGTCATAATCGTAAAGGGATTCCTTATGGGCGTCAAAAATTTTAAAAGGAAAGCTCGATGTTGCAATAATATTAGCGGTCAATATCTTACTGTCATAAACATTATATATGAACTATTAAATTTTGTCCTCAACGTTGTTTGAGAAGTTGACCACAAAATAGTAGTAACTTTCTGCTAGGGTGAAGGGACCCTTAATCTTAGAATAGCTCATCCCGAAAGGGGATTTAGCTAAAAATGTCCTCTCACAGAGTCTCTCTAACTGCACTCCTCCGTCCACTAATCCAATAGTTAGATATTGTAGACAACTGTAGTTACTATCTGGTATTCTGTACCTCGATAATTAATTATCACTAGATCGGATAGACTCTATTCTTTGGTCCAATAGAAACACCTGGCATATCAGTATGATTCCAGCGGAAAACCTGAGAAAGGAACTGGTGTCATGCCGAATTAGCATGGAATAATCAGGTCTCAGTACCTACTTGGAACATGGACATTCATCCGAACTGAAATCCGAACTGAATCATATGATAGGGATATAGGGTGGTATATGACGACTAATGAAGATGTTAAATGCTTTTTAAATGAAAATAATAGAGCAAAATATTGAATACCTACTAAGGAATTACAAATTCACAAAATGTCCACTCCGAGGTTAAGGTGCAGAGGTAAAGAGCCCTAAAGGATGGGTTGAGCTTATATGAATCTACAAAGGATTACAGGGAGTTTGTAAACAAGGAGTTCTCCTTAAAATTACTTCTGAGGCAGATTGCTGTTTTTTACTATATCCCAACATTACCTACCTTTATCTACACCCCGTATAGTCCTATGTATTTCTTTATCAGATCTAAGGATAATACTCCAGATTTCCGTGCCATACACTTCTTCACAAAGACTCTACGTTTCTCCTGAGAAAATTGATACTGCATGGTCATTTTCCGAACATACCTACCTACCTGACCAGTCTAGATTTGATAAAACATAGACTATCCTATGAGTTTCATTGATCTATTGTATTTCCATAGTGTGTCAATCGGATATGCCCAGTATGACGTTAGGACAATGTAGGAAAAATTGTCGTTGTGTTACTCACAAACAGTGTAGAGCAGTGGTTCACAATATTTCTGAGAACTGAGGGCATTCCCTTCATCCCTAAAGGGAATTTAGCTAAAAATGTCTTCTCACGGAGTCTCTCTAACTGCACTCCTCCGTCCACTAATCCAATAGTTAGATATTGTAGACAACTGTAGGTACTATCTGGTATTCTGTACCTCGATAATTAATTATCACTAGATCGGATAGACTAGTAATGGGGAGGGCGATTCAATCCCAGTCAAAGTATGTATGAACTATTAAGTTTTGTCCTCAACGTTGTTTGAGAAGTTGACCACAAAACAGTAGTAACTTTCTGCTAGGGTGAAGGGACCCTTAATCTTAGAATAGTTCATCCCTAATGGGGATTTAGCTAAAAATGTCTTCTCACAGAGTCTCTCTAACTGCACTCCTCCGTCCACAAATCCAATAGTTAGATATTGTAGACAACTGTAGGTACTATCTGGTATTCTGTACCTCGATAATTAATTATCACTAGATCGGATAGACTCTATTCTTTGGTCCAATAGAAACATCTGGCATATCAGTATGATTCCAGCGGAAAACCTGAGAAAGGAACTGGTGTCATGCCGAATTAGCATGGAATGATCAGTTCTCAGTACTTGGAACATGAACATTCATCCGAACTGAAAGAATCATCTGATAGGGATATAGGGTGGTATATGACGACTAATGAAGATGTTAAATGCTTTTTAATTGAAAATAATAGAGCAAAATATTGAATACTAAGGAATTACACATTCACAAAATGTCCACTCCGAGGTTAAGGTGCAGGGGTAAAGAGCCCTAAAGGATGGGTTGAGCTTATATGAATCTACAAAGGATTACAGGGAGTTTGTAAACAAGGAGTTCTCCTTAAAATTCTTATCTGTTTGGGATGAAGTTTGCCCCAGGAGAGAATCGACCTAGCGCTTTTAAGGCAGGGGTGCTACCTTACAAGGTAACTAGGCGGACAAAAAAAACTATAAAGGTGTGATGTGCACACTTAGTCGACGCCGCGCCGTCGATCGATCGACGAGGTGAAAAGTTGAATCTATGTTGTCGAGGCAGTGTACGGTTTCAGTCGACGTCGATCGATCGGACGACCAGATGAAGGTCCTTGGTTCGATGCTCCTAAACGATGGTCGATCGACTATTTTGGACACACCTTTATGTTTCTGTTCAATACCTCTCTATTTTCCTTCATGGCTTTTCTTTTCCACACAAAATGCATTCAAGCACGTTGGATTATGCAATTAAGACAAACAGAAATAAAAAGCGTCTAAATTCCAAAGTACAATAAATTACACGTCTAATCCCCCGGAGGTTTCTTTTTGTCAATATTGCTTCATGGAGAGGAAACAAGCTTCACGACCACAGAAGGTCGTTCTATAGTTGGGTGACTTAGAGAGTACTTTCGAGTACTTTTAACTTCTGGTAGGTAGTAGAGATTACACAAGAGCATGGACATCCGTCCAGATGAAGGTCCTTGGTTTAATGCTCCTAATGAAATGAATCTCTGAAGAATGACTCACTGATGTCTGAAGAATAACTCACTATCTGAGGAATAACTCACTGTCTGAAGAATAACTCACTGATATCTGAAAAATGACTGTCCGAAAAAGAAAAAAAATAAAGATGATGATAACACTTCCAAAATTTTGATACGTGCTGCTCCATAAGTGTGCCAAGTTTCAAATCAGATGAAACTTCAGTGGTTTAAAAAATAAGCTACACGATTTGACCTAACTGCACTCAAATGGATCCACTCACAAAGAGATCTTCATACAATACATAGTATCAAAATAAAAAGCATGCAGGTAAGTAGGTATGTACACCAAAATTATCTTCGGATATGGTTGATAATTGATATTAACATTCCCGAACATATCCGTGATCGCAAGTAAAAGCCATCTTTCTGAAATTTGATATTTTTGGCACATCCACTAAATTTTTCCAAGAAGGCATATGTAGGCATAACTTTTTCCCGCTACCGATGCAGATTTGATAAAGATGCAATTCCCAAAAAGGTACCGTTACAATTTTTCAAACCCGGTAAAGATTTCTTCACCTAAGAAGATCAAGAGAATCTTCTGCAGAAGACACATTGCAGACATGTAGGTAAATAGTGATAGTATTTGCCCACAGGAACTTTTTACCGGGTCCGATTTCTCTTAATGGATTCGCAGTTAGAGCAATTAAGACCTGCAATAGCCACCTACTGAACGTCGTCCATTCAGCCATTCTCAACCTGTGGGTCCAGTGGCCCACCGAGTTTTCCTGTGTGACCCTCAGCAGCTGCTAAGACACTATACCATGGGAGCTGGTCTTAAATCCCCGTTAAAATGATCAAACATGACATGTTCATGAGGAGGTGAACATTGTTCACCTCAGCACCAATCCAGTCACGAACCATAAATCAACGTTACCTTGAGTTTTTCGGCTCTCAAAAGGGACCATTACCGAAATATCTTTTGAACTGCGGACCGCGTAAGTTTTGGAACACTCAGATGTTTTTTAAGGCCTTAATGACAGATGATTCTCACACTGTGAGCTCTTCCACCCAAATATGCTAGGTTGTACCAATGTATACTAAGTGCTAGGTTGACCAGGTACCCAGGCAGGTATGCGTATTTTCACTAGTTTGTTTACACTTGATGAGCAAGGTTGTAAAGATGGAAACTTCTTCTGATATGGTTGATATTAACCTTCGCCAACATATCCGTGATCGCAAGTAAAAGCCATCTTTCTGAAATTTGATATTTTGGCATATCCACTCAATTTTTCCAAGAAGGCATATGTAGGCATAACTTTTTCTCGCTACCGATGCAGCATAAAATTTGAACCTATAATAAAGATGCAATTCCGAAAAAGGTACCGTTACAATTTTTCAAATCTGGTAAAGATTTCTTCACCTAAGAAGATCAAGAGAATCTTCTGCAGAAGACATATTGCAGACATGTAGGTAAATAGTGATAGTGTTTGTCCACAGGAACTTTTTACCGGGTCCGATTTCTCTTAATGGATTCGCAATTACAGCAATTAAGACCTGCAATAGCCACCTACTGAACGTCGTCCATTCAGCCATTCTCAACCTGTGGGTCCAGTGGCCCACCGAGTTTTCCTGGGGTATTCCGATTCCGGCTGTGGTGGTGTGGGGAATGGGTGGAGGTACTAGTGGATGATCGTCTGCCCACCGTGAATGGAAAGCTGGCTTTCCTCCAGAGTGTACATTCGGACCAGTTTTGGCCCGGTCTGCTAGAGAAGGCGTATGCCAAGTGAGTATAAAATCTGCATTACCTGCATACTTGTCTAAAACATCGCCCATCTGATGAGGACATACTACGGGATGAGTATGCTACAGTACTTTGTGAAGTTCCATATGAATTAAGATTAAATAAATAATAACTAATACACGGGTCTAAAAACAGGAAAAGGCTAAGAAAAAGAAGCCACTTGATTTGGATATCTGGGACAATTGGCCTGGAGGTGAAGGACACTAATAAATAATGTCATAGATTTTTCATTAAAAATCCCATTTCGTCACTTTCAGATTACACGGTTCATACGAAGCTCTCAAATACGGAACCATGCTGGACGGTTTGGCCGATTTGACGGGCGGAATCACAGAAAGCATCAGCATCCGACAAGACCCCACCAGCTCGGGAAGACTGCTCAACAAACTCCTGGACATGACCAGATGCATGGAAGTGTGTCGTCAGGCTGTGTTAACTTTGGATGTATCCTTTATAAAACGAAAATATTATTCAATGCTATTATGCAAAGGACAAATCAGATGGAAATTAGTATTTTGAATCTACCAGCCTAGTTTTTTTTGGAAAGTAGAGCGCCTGCTTTGTAAGCGCTAGGTTGCGGATTCGATTCCCATCCGGGGCAAATTTTTTCGTAGACAGAGAAGGTTTGTTCTCGGAATCACTGGCTTTCTCTTATCCTGTCCCTCCTTCTTTCTTCGATTTCAGGACGAGAGACCTCCGTTGTTACAGTTCCCTCTATCAAAACTTTTGGAAAAAAAAACTGTCCTCCCCTTTTCTTATCCAGTCTTTTTTCTTTGATTTGGGGACGATAAGACCTCCGTTGTTACAGTTGCCTCTATTAAAACTCTCTTCAAAAAGACTACCTAGTTAGATATTTAAGGACCTAATACTCGAGCCATTTTTCCTTGACTTCTCTCTCTATCACAGACGTCAGGTACAGGGCGGCTGAAATTCAGCGATTTCAAAGATCTGATGTGTAGTCTCAAGTATTGGCAGACCGCTTTCAAAAACCACACGAAGGAGAAAACCGGAATCTTGCGAGCGGAAAGACTGCGCGATGCATTACTGGAAGTGGGTGAGTGACTAATGAAAAAGTTCGAACGAAGTGAGCTCTGTTTTATGTCCGATCTTACCACAGAGAGTTTTCAGATAACCCAAAGTTTAAGAAATACTTGCCTGTGTAAATCAAATGGGTGACGTCAAAACCCTTGACACTGTATTAACTCCCAGTGGACCCACTGGTAAGATCGGCCATTAGGAGGTTGTACAATTTCCTCTATGAAATCTCTAAAAAAATGTCCATCAAAAAGTGATAATATTTTTTTATTAAAATCGTGATAGATCTTCGATAACCGATTTGGCGATTCCTTGCAGGTTACCAACTGAACTTTGCTGGAAGTGGGTGAGTGACTAATGAAAAAGTTCGAACGAAGTGAGCCTGTTTTACGGGGTTGCAGGTTACACCTTAAACCCGCCACACACGTTCAAGCAGCTTGAACGTGTATAAATGGTTTCTTAATGTGTCCCCAACCCAATAATGTGTCAAAATATACATATTAGACCTTGGCTTGGTTAGACTTCGGGGGTAAAGAGACTTTTCAGTCCTATCCAAGCAGGATAAACAAGGTATATATTATTCCATCCTATTCTTGAATTGATCCCAAGGGCACGGTAAACCTAGACTCTTGACAAATGGAATGTGCCTGAAGACACGTGATCTGTTCCAATCCACTCTACTCCAACAATAGAAATCATAAAAAGACCTTTCTTTCAAAATAAGCGATTTGGCGATTTCTTGCAGGTTACCAACTGAACACGGAAGTCCTATCAGTTCTCACACTCCGATATATGAGGAAAGATGGCACGCTGAGATTTGGAGACTTTGTGTCCTCAGTGCTGCACCTGAGTATCGCTTTCAATATTTAAGCTGGACCGCTCTTCGATTTCCTTGAGAACTGGAAAGTGAGAAACGTAACGGAATGAGACGGACAGAGAATAGGGATTATGACGGTCAAACTATCCCAGTTATTTAGCTGTGTTCACAAATATTCGACGCCATCGATTGATCGTCGATAGATGTCGACTGAAACCGTGCACTGCCTCGACAACATAGATTCACCTTGTCGATCGACGGCGTTGACTATGTGTGTACACAGTTTTAGAATTTTTGACGAGAGTAGGTAGCAATTTAAAAATTTAGTGGCTCCTTTTTAAGGTGGACAACAAAAGCTCTAGCTTGAACAAATCAATACTTTGTTACTGTCCGATAAGACCCGGCAGTCCCAGTAGGTAAGTAGGGGTTAATTCGGTTCTATGAGCTTTGAATACTGATGTTAAAAACGCTTTTTCAAAAGCCTGTTATGTTTACTTAAGAATCCTGATGATTAGCTGATATTATTAGGTTATCTCGTGTAAATAAGACCCGGCAGTCCCAGTAGGTAAGTAGGGGTTAATTCGGTTCTATGAGCTTTGAACACTGATGTTAAAAACGCTTTTTCAAAAGCCTGTTATGTTTACTTAAGAATCCTGATGATTAGCTGATATTATTAGGTTATCTCGTGTAACCTTTGTGTAGGTAGGTAGGTATAGACTGTTCAACCTAACAACTGATACCTGTGTAAGGCTAAAAACAAAGTGGAACGAGAGCATAGCGCATAGAGCATGGAGAAGGACGATATTGGGAAGCGACGAATTCGAACCGCATGGACCTGAGAGCAACAAGCAGGGTCCGTCCCTCCGGGAATTTTTCAGCCCGTAGTGATTAGAGAAAATCAGTACCTATGTACCTACCTAATTTGTTTAAGGACGATATGTATTGGGAAGCGACGAATTCGAACCGCATAGACCTGAGAGCAAAAAGCTCTATGCTCTTTGCCCTCCGCCCAACTCTGTTTTTAGCCTGATGCATATTATGGGTTACACTCTAGAAACCGTACACACTTGATTAAAGTGTCAAGAGAACTATTTACCATGCAGCTAACAGCTCTGATAGTTCTATAATTTATCCTATCAATAAGTAGGTAAGTAAATTAATAATAAGTAATGGTAAAGTTGCCTATCAAAATATAAATACAATGCAATAGAGTTATACTTATATCCTTCAAAACACTTCATTGGTGCACTTGATCTGGCTGATTTGTTACCCATCTATTTAAAACTAAAGGAGTATCTAGGTACTCAAAATACGAATTTATTGACGCAATTTTATTGACGGTAATTTGATTTATAGTTTGGGAATTTATGCTCCTTCCATTAACTCATAAATTAGGTAGGGTGATTGATTGATTGATTAATAAATCAAGTTAAGAACCTACCTGCCTACTCAGGTGCGTGACCGAGTGGTTATTACACGTGCAAACCAACGCCGGAGATCCTGGATTCCAGATTCTATTCCAGGCGGAGACGATTTTTTCTTTTTTTTTTTCTATGTGGTTGGAGTTTACGGTGCACTCAGGCTCAATAATTAGGACTTGGGTAGCTACATTAATCAACAAGGAACGAGTGTAGACATTACCTTTACACTGGCACCTTTGTCAACTTACCTATTTGGAATCGTTCCTCCAAGGAAGGTAGATGCTCTTTCTTCTGTTTGGACCTCGGTTTTGGTTTGACCAAAGGCTCAGGAAGAGTGACCTTTCCGTAAGCCATTAAACTTTGGAGACGAGCCTTTTCTTTTTCCACGTTTGCTGGAAATAATGTGTAATGCTTTTCATTGATTTTTTTATGTACACCTGGTATCTCACTAACTATGCAATGTGCTGATTGTTAAAACTATGCACTAACTAATAACGGAAAGACGTGTTCCGGATGTTATATCCCACACTGTGGGATTCCCACACTGTGGGATTCCCACAGTCTCATCAGTTGGAATCCAAGATCTCCTATTTGGTAACACAAGTGAGACCAAGTGATCCTTAGGGTTCAACCTCCGATGTTGACAAATTTCAAAGTCCACGCCCATGGAAACAGAGTGAGAGATTTCTTTGGCAGATGGACAGTGATGCCTTTGGCGTTTTTATCCCACTGAAAAAGTCGACAGCAAAAATACTACATTAGTATGAATACTTGGTTAGTTTTTGCTAGAATAGGTTGGCATTCATGAAATACAATTTTGCAAAAAAGAGACTAACTCCAAGGTAGTCTCTCCAACAGTTCACGAGCTCCACGACTTTTTTCCAAGGGCCTATCATGGAGCGGAAAAGTTTGTTCAGAAAATGTCCACTCCGGCCAGGATTTGAACCCAGCATTTGAGCCTATCGGCCATAGAAGTTGGGTTTGTTATGATCATTTCTTACCCTCAGAGGTAGTGAGTATTTCTGTCCATCGTAGCCCAGTAGGTATACGGAGTTTCTAGGCCCAATGGTAACACAGGGAAGACTCAGTTCATCATCTTTGGGCCAATTGACAAATGTAGCGTACAAGGTGAGCTTATCTGATTCCTTCTTTGTGGTATACCTGAAATTCAGAGTCAACCTGCAGTCAGTCTCTGTTTTTAAGAGGTTTGATAGAGGGAACTGCAACTCCTGCTCAGCTGTTACAGTTCCCTCTATCAAACCTGTTAAGAGGTCTTATCATCCCAAATGTGAAGAGCGAAGGAAGACAGGAAAGGAGAAAGCCAGCCGTGCTGAGACCGAACCTTGTCTGTTAAGGATAAAATCAGCCCCGGACGGGAATCGAACCCGCGACCTAGCACTTATAAGGCAGACGCGACCAACCAAGCTAACTAAGGGCTGAGTAGTGAGTACCTATTTGGTCCTGATTAGGTATCCACTATCCGTCTCTTCGTCTTACCTGATTTAGGTACTTTTCTACTGTAGAAAACTAAGGACAATTCACAAAAGAAAACTAAAATCCTTGAGGCGAACGAGGAAAAATGTAAAAATCGATTCACTATTGAGAATATTTAAAGCCCTATGTCACTGCGACCTGATTACCTCTTTTGTGACTTGGTTAGAAACTAGAAATGGTAAAAACAACTTACCAGGATTGTATTTGTCTTCACACGTCAAATAGCCTCCATGCTTACACAAGCAAGTGTTACACCATCTATCATTGACCACCACGGTGTTTTTAACAGGGCTCTCGTTATACAGCCAGGCCAAAAACTCACGAGACTTCCAATATTCGGCCGGAGCCTCCCATTCACCATCCGACCAGATAACTTCAGGTTGATACTTTTGTACCTGTGGACAGTAAATATAGGTAAGACGAGTGGTTGACCCGTCCTTTGTACGGGATCAGCGCGGCGTAAGAGGCATGACTTTGAAGCGCCGCCATTTTGAATCAAGATGGAATGTGACAATTTCAAGTAGCCTATCTCACTGTCAGTACTCTCCTTAACAACCACACACAAAAAAACCCACAGTCTCATCAGTTGGAATCCAAGATCTCCTATTTGGTAACACAAGTGAGATTAAGTGATCCTTAGGGTTCAACCTCCGATGTTGACAAATTTCAAAGTCCACGCCCACGGAAACAGAGTGAGAGATTTCTTTGGCAGATGGACAGTGATGCCTTTGGCGTTTTTATCCCACTGAAAAAGTTGACAGCAAAAATACTAAATTAGTATCAATACTTGGTTAGTTTTCGCTAGAATAGGTTGGCATTCATGAAATACAATTTTGCAAAAAAGAGACTAACTCCAAGGTAGTCTCTCCAACAGTTCAGGAGCTCCACGACTTTTTTCTTTTTTCCTATCATGGAGCGGAAAAGTTTGTTCAGAAAATGTCCACTCCGACCAGGATTTGAACCCAGCATTTGAGCCTATCGGCCATAGAAGTTGGGTTTGTTATAATCATTTCTTACCCTCAGAGGTAGTGAGTATTTCTGTCCATCATAGCCCAGTAGGTATACGGAGTTTCCAGGCCCAATGGTAACACAGGGAAGACTCAGTTCATCATCTTTAGGCCAATTGACAAATGTAGCGTACAAGGTGAGCTTATCTGATTCCTTCTTTGTGGTATACCTGAAATTCAGAGTCAACCTGCAGTCAGTCTCTGTTTTTAGGAGGTTTGAGAGAGGGAACTGTAACTCCTGCTCAGCAGTTACAGTTCCCTCTATCAAACCTGTTAAGAGGTCTTATCGTCCCAAATGTGAAGAGCGAAGGAAGACAGGATAGGAGAAAGCTAGCCGTTCTGAGACCGAACCTTATCTGTTAAGGATAAAATCAGCCCCGGACGGGAATCGAACCCGCGACCTAGCACTTATAAGGCAGACGCGACCAACCAAGCTAACTAAGAAAGACTCAGTTCATCATCTTTGGGCCAATTGACAAATGTAGCGTACAAGGTGAGCTTATCTGATTCCTTCTTTGTGGTATACCTGAAAAAAAAACATCAAAATTGGTCAAGCCGTTTTATCGTGAAAAGAGGACAACAAAAGGTCTGCAGAAATTTTTCTAATGTGATTTTTAAGTTAGAGGATCCCTACTTACAATTTCAATAAGCTCGGGCAGAGTTTTCATCGTCACAAACTGGTTGGTGTCTGCAGTCAGTCTCTATTTTTAAGAGGTTTGATAGAGAGAACTGTAACTCCTGCTCAGCAGTTACAGTTCCCCCTGTTAAGAGGTCTTATCGTCCCGAATGTGAAAAGCGAAGGAAGACAGGATAGGAGAAAGCCAGCCGTGCTGAGACCGAACCTTGTCTGTTAAGGATAAAATCAGCCCTGGACGGGAATCGAACCCGCGACCTAGCACTTATAAGGCAGACGCGACCAACCAAGCTAACTAAGCTGGCTTTAAGAGGTTTGATAATGTAATTTGACCACGATAATAGTAGTAGCCTACTGTTGAAGTAAAGGTACTATTTAGTCCTATTCGACTGGTATTAAAGGGTTGCCTTATAAGCGCTTTAACATTATCATTATTCATACTTTATTATTATTCAATATTCATACTTACCAGGCATATGTAACGTTATTGGCCGTTTCGTTCTGGCAAGTCTTCCATGGTTGAGCCCCATAGATAGCTTCGCCGTTGACTTCAAGGAACTTGCCTATGTCTCTGAGACGTTCTTGGAATATTGGCGAGATCGTGCCCTCTTTGGTTTTATTTAGTCCTATTCGAGTGGTATTAAAGGGTTGCCTTATAAGCGCTTTATCATTATCATTATTCATACTTACCAGGCATATGTAACGTTATTGGCCGTTTCGTTCTGGCAAGTCTTCCATGGTTGAGCCGCATAGATAGCTTCGCCGTTGACTTCAAGGAACTTGCCTATGTCTCTGAGACGTTCTTGGAATATTGGCGAGATGGTGCCCTCTTTGGTTGGCCCTATATTGATCAGAACGTTCCCTGAAAAATGATAATAGAAAGATATAACGATATGGAGGTTTGTAATTTATTATTTACTGTGTACATTTAATGAAAAGATTCAAAGCAATAAAGAGACATTGACATTAATTAGGCATTTGATTCCTATAGCGAGCGATTTTGTTAACAGCTACTGTGTATGCTCAACTAATTTTCTTCTTACTAGCTGAGTCCTACTCGCTGATTTCGACATGGTGAAGAAACAACGAGCAGTAGAAAAGGACTATAACGACTAGGTAGATGACACAAAAAAAAAATCAAAATCGGTCAAGCCGTTTTATCGTGAAAAGAGGACAACAAAAGGTCTGCAGAAATATTTCTAATGTGATTTTTAAGTTAGAGGATCCCTACTTACAATTTCAATAAGCTCGGGCAGAGTTTTCATCGTCACAAACTGGTTGGTGGTGAAGTTGTTAGCCTTATCTTGGACATACAACGGGTTGAACCATTCGTAAAGAGAATGGTAGAGACCAAAATGAATGTCCGAATACTTTCTTCTGATTGCTGTGGCGAGCTCGCCTGAAAATGATAAAGGGGTAGCTTATAGAGATAGAGAGAGGGAAATAACTGTTAGGTACACTTCTTTGTGTACAGTAGATTGTGTAGAATCCGAATTTATTTTGTTTATAAATTTGTATATAAATATTGTACACAACAATTTCAAGTACCCTAAGAAAGATGCCCATGTACATAATTATGTAATTTGACACTAACTCTGGACTTCAGTCTAGTTTCCGTACCACAACCTCGTTGATTCTGGAAATCGAACCCGGTATCTCCTGCATGGCAAGCTTGTGAGTTACCACTGCACTTCTTTGTGTACAGTAGATTGTGTAGAATCCGAATTTATTTTGTACATAAATTCAAGGAATATTGTACACACACAATTTCAAGTACCCTAAGAAAGATGCCCATGTACATAATTATGTAATTTGACACTAACTCTGGTCTTCAGTCTAGTTTCCGTACCACAACCTCGTTGATTCTGGAAATCGAACCCGGTATCTCCTGCATGGCAAGCTTGTGAGTTACCACTGACAATTTCAAGTACCCTAAGAAAGATGCCCATGTACATAATTATGTAATTTGACACTAACTCTGGTCTTCAGTCTAATTTCCGTACCACAACCTCGTTGATTCTGGAAATCGAACCCGGTATCTCCTGCATGGCAAGCTTGTGAGTTACCACTGGAACGATCGTGTCCCCGAGATCTCTACATCTAATCTACTCTAGACTTTGGGTAGAGACAGGCACACCTAAAATGATCCAGGACACAACTCGAGACCTGAAGTTTCCCTCAAACTCACCGACCAAATCTCGCTTGGGTCCGATATCCATAGAGTTCCAACTGAAGGCATACTTGGAAGGCCAGAGAGTATATCCTTCATGATGCTTACTTGTGAGAACAACATACCTGAAATAATCAAAGATTTAAGTAAAGCTGTGTCCAAACCACATAGGTACCTGAAATAAGCAAAGATAAGTAAAACTGTGACCACACATAATCGAAGGCCGTTGATGGATGTCGACTGAAACCATCCACACTGCCTCGATCAGGTAGACCTGACAGGTACACCTGATAGTGTGTGTGCTCTTCAGGCAGACCTGATCAGATGTACCTGTCAGGTCTACCTGATAGTGAGTGGCTGGCCTTCGTCAAGACAGTAAGGCCGAGTTATAGTCTGCAGAAACAGCACCAAAAAAATGGTAGGAACTCTTTTAGTTCAAAATATTTTTATGAGACACAGGAGTGCCGACATTTGTACTTACTTTGCCCCCGAACTAGCCAAAATATCTGCCCAATGATTGGCATCGAAGAACTCAGCGGTGAAATCCTTGGCGAAATCCTGATAGGTGAATCCTGGCTTGTAGTTCCTTTCCATGAACTTCGTCACTGTGGAGTTGGGGTTTTCTGAAAGCATGGACAATGGATGTGTTAGCCTTCGAGGAGATTTTGTTGAGGCAATGATTCGATATGTCAGTAACTAGGGTCTAGGACACTCTGGGAGTATTTGGGATGCTTTTTGTCATGATTTCTGACGTAGCTAATAAGTTAATTTCCTAATTTGACAAATAATATTATTCACTTCTTTCTCCTTGACTATGGTTCACAATCATTTCTTTGCTATGCTTTATACTACTACCAAAAGACACTGAGGTCCTAAATTGCTTTGACCCAAAGAACACAGAAGTTTCCTGAAAAGGAAATTTTCAAAAAGAATCGGACTCACCCCAGTTTTTCCAAAACCATTCACTCCGGAACGAAGGCACAGAGAACACACCCCAATGTATGAAAATGCCCACTTTAGCCTCATCGTACCAAGCGGGCAAAGGCCGGGCGTCCAGACTTTCCCAGGTGGGCACATACTTGAAGTCCCTGGGAACTGCCAAAGGTGCAGACGCTGGCATGTCTAAGCCTTTCTCAGAGAGTATGAGCTTTGTGAGGATGTCATTGGCAGATTCGATGTTCTTTATTGTCTCGAGGAATTTGACGTTCGCGGATTGGTGGCCCTCGCCATTGGCCGTTATAGATTGGAGTATTTGAAAGGCATCGTCTCTGGGTTTGGCGTTGGTTGAGTTGACCTTGTTTGGAGCCCCTGGTTGAGGGACGGGTTTGACGGCGGAGTATATTCCTTGGGCACAGGAGAGGATGAAGAATAGGATGGTAACGGATGAGGGAGACATTGTGGTAGTTGACTAGAGAACTTTTCTTACATTACACGGAGAAGAGGATACTCAGAGTTTTATCTGGAAATTAAACACGAAATTAAAGAAATTAACACAAAGTTAAAGCGCCTAACCAGAAAAAAGAAAATTAATTGTTTTCTATCGATAGAGGTGGATACGTTTTTTAAGTAGGTACACTGGTACACGAATGCCGTCTGATTAATTACTTACAAAAGTATTATTAGGTATTTGGTTAAATAATTAAAGAAGCATCTGGATTAAAATGGCTGAGCGAACTCTAATGAAACTAACTGTTGCTCCAATTAAATCCAAAACCTGTTTAGTGTCAGATATAAAAAAAACTCCCAAGTTCAAGATGATGGAGGTATAAATTCGTTTGACATCTAATAACGAATGCCGTCTGATTAATTACTTACAAAAGTATTATTAGGTATTTGGTTAAATAATTAAAGAAGCATCTGGATTAAAATTGCTGTGTACCTATTTGGTCCTGATTAGGTATCCACTATCCGTCACTTCGTCTTACCTGATTTAGGTACTTTTCTATTGTAGAAAACTAAGGACAATTCACAAAAGAAAACTAAAATCCTTGAGGCGAACGAGGAAAAATGTAAAAATCGATTCACTATTGAGAATGCTTAAGTGTACGCAAATCTACTGCACTCTAAAAAAATGTAAAAATCGATTCACTATTAAGAATGCTTAAGTGTACGCAAATCCACTGCACTCTAAAACTAACTGTGGCTCAAATTAAATCCAAAACCTGTTTAGTGTCAGATATAAAAAAACTCCCAAGTTCAAGATGATGGAGGTATAAATTCGTTTGACATCTAATGTAGTCTAGAAACAGGGTGTCCTAAGTGTTCCGGATATCTGGCATAGTGGGAATTGGGATGTGATATTCCAGACATGTTAGTAGATACCTACTAGTAGGTAAGAAAATGTAAATGCAGTTTATTTGTGTTATTGCAGAACGAATGGTTCAACTTGTTCTGCTAACTATATCTACCTTGGAAAATTAAAAGATACTACTTCGGAAAATTAAGTTGCTATAGAATTAGGTACGAACGTACCACGGTACATAATTAAAATAATAATTACACGACCTAAATAATTTAGATTGTCATTGTCATAATCATAACTAAACCTACAACTACTCACATCTCAATCTTGTGAGAATAAAACTGAGAATAGACTCGTCCCTACAAGGACTTTTCCACAGTTTTGTGAAGTTCACAGATTTTCAAATTAAGAGATCACCTCACTTTTTTACAGAGGTTTGATAGAGGAAACTGTAATTGCTGAGGTCTTCTCGTCCCGGAAGCGAATAGAGAAGGAAGTCAGGATTGGAGAAAGCCAGCCGTTCCGAGAACAAACCTTATCTGTTTAGGATGAAGCTCGTCCTGGGCGAAAATCGAACCCGCGACCTAGCGTACTTTTTTCAGCTTATACCGTAGCATAAAAATAAATGAGTCAGTACCAGAGAAGAAAAAAATAATAGTAATAAAAAAAATGGAAAGATATTTTGATAGATATTTTGCATCTTCTATATTCAGAAAGGAACCTGTTTATGTATCGGCAGAAATATACATAGGTACACATTGCGTGTAAACAAAATATTATACATAGGTACGAGTATAAGTATTGATATAAAAATAAAATAAAATAAATAAATGACAGCTAAAATACTTTATTATGTAGGTACTTACATCCTTAAAAAAATCTCATTTTGAGGTAGATAAACGTTGACTATTGGGGAAAATTGTTTTACAAATGAAGAAATATTTCTAGTTCTACTATTCTAAAGGTAGATGAAAATAAAAGCAAAATATCCGGTGTAATCGACCCTTTAAGGGTGATATGGGATTTCGAAGTACAAAATTGGATTTCGTTTTCGAGCGCCTTGACCTCTACACCACCGAGATAGGTAGCGCCTTGACCACTACACCACCGAGGCAGGATATGGGATTTCGAAGTACAAAATTGGATTTCGTTTCGCTCAGTTCTTTACTTCCAGAACGACACCGGCAGTTTACTTACCTCCAAAGCTTACAGTATTCATCATGGTCTGAAGTACCTCAGTCATGTTCAAGATATCATCGATATTAGCATCTCTTCTGTAACCCCACGAATACTTGTCTAAAGTGAAACAGTTTTCGAATTTCCTACTCTGGAATTTTCCTGGAAAGAACAAGCAGGGATTTAGATATTTTTGTAAAATTATAAATATGTAAGTCCAATCAATGTGATTTCTCAATATTTAGCCTTAAGATACCATGTAGGCTAAATATTGAGAAATCACATTGACTGATCTCAGGTACTATAAGCTTTGTACAAAACAATACATGTAAGTCCCAGTTTTTACAAATATCTGTTTTGAATTTTCTATTAACAGTCTCCGAGCACACTCCAGCTTAAAATTAAAATAGCGCATGCAGCGTAATGCAAATAACCGAAGAATAAAATGATAAATAGATTTGAGGTTGTAACTTGGAAAATTAGAATCCTATAATCGATGTAGGAATGCCTTTCTCAAAGACACGAAAAGATAAAACAATTTGGGAATACATACCTACATAATTGTATTATGTTGGAATCTATTGGTATAAGAAAAGCCATCGGCAATTTAAAGCCCTATGTCACTGCGACCTGATTACCTCTTTTGTGACTTGGTTAGAAACTAGAAATGGTAAAAACCATTTACCAGGATTGTATTTGTCTTCACACGTCAAATAGCCTCCATGCTTACACAAGCAAGTGTTACACCATCTATCATTGACCACCACGGACTCAAGTATTTCACATTGATTTAAGGAGTTTTATTCTCGTTAAAGTTCAAGGATAAAATATGATTCGTATCAGTTCATAGTTCATATCTAGTAAAACAGAGGTGTAGCGTGGGGTGTAATACGTGGGCTCAAGTATTAAACACGACATCATCATGAGGTTTTATTCCCCTTAAAATTCACGGATAAAATATCATTTGTACCTATAAGTTCACGGTGTACAAGCTCAGACCTTTTTTTTTAAACAATAAAATTCACTGATAAAATATTCAATCTTGAAAAGTTCATTAGTACGTAAATTAATCAATGAGTGCTGTAGCCACGGTGTAATACTTGGGAAGAAGCATTACAGTGGGCGATTAATTGATTACCTACGTTAACTTTCAGTAAGTACCTAGTCATTTTCATTAAAAAAGAGAAGAAAAAAATCCATTTTATCAGTGCTGTAACACGGTGACTTTAAATGTCAAAGTGCGCAAAAAAAAAAAAAATGGAAATTATGATAGTCACAAATAAGTAAGTTTATTTGAGGGATCAAATCATTTCGCTGCTTGAGGCAGAATTTGTTTGAACTCTTCAATACATTTTTCGTTCAAGCTGAGCTTATTCTTCATTTGCTGCGACAGAAGTTCAAGTTCTCTCACTCGCTCCGATATTTCGGACTGCATTTTAGCCCGGTATTGTTCTGCTTGACCTAGGTCAGCCATTTCATTAAGGAAGCTGGACCAACATTTTATCTCCAGAATTTCTCAAACCTTTAGCCATTCTCTTTGTATTTTTCTTCATACAAAGATTCTCAGGCATAGGAGCGGTAACCGGTATTGCTCTGCTTGACCTAGGTCAGCCATTTCATTAAGGAAGCTGGACCGCTCTTCGATTTCCTTTAGAACTGGAAAGTGAGAAACGTAACGGAATGAGACGGACAGAGAACAGGGATTGTGACGGTCAAACTATCCCAGAGTATCCCAGTTATTAAGCTGTGTTCACACATATTCGACGCCGACGATTGATCGTCGATAGATGTCGAATGAAACCGTACACTGCCTCGACAACATAGATTCACCTTGTCGATCGACGGCGTCCACTATGTGTGGACACAGTTTTAGAATTTTTGACGAGAGTAGCAATTTAAAAATTTAGTGGCTCCTTTTTA
>NW_007378518.1:0-106171 GCF_000475195.1 Diaphorina citri
GGTGGGGTCGGACACATTGGTAGCGGCCATTTTGAGTCCATCCTGTAGACCGGCGGCATAGTCCTGCAGCTTATCCTGCAGGAGCTTCTTCTGACCTTGACTTGCCGCTGAAACAAAATGGAGGTAATGAAAAATCATCGATTTACATGGAATACTAATATTGATTATATAGATATCATTATAATTTCATGACTACAATGATGATATTAAAAATTTACATGAGCATACTAACAGAGAATGAAACTGAGATTATAAATTATATTTAATGAACTCCCCATCCGAGGCACAAGCTCCGGCTTTTACGGATGGGTATACCATTTGTTAACTATTTATTTGATGAGAGAATGGGGCACAACCAAATGACAATTTTTTTCGAGGTAGAGTCCTATTCCGATGTAAAAGTACCCAAAAAGTGCATTGGCGCACTCAAAAACATCCAAAATGGTCCCTAAATCCCCTAAAATGTCGCTCAAAGGTCGCAAAAAAAAATAACGTTGAAGCAGCCATGGTTTACGACCTCGCATGAACTGACGTCAATCGTGAGGACACCAGTCCAAAGATCTCCCCCAGCGCCACCAATGCATCAGCCGTCACTAATTCTACCAATAGTAGCTCCTCAGTTCCTAGTAATAATAACAACAACAATGCAGTCACCGTAAGTACTTTTGAGATCACAATAGATAACGAGCATCTTGAGTACCTGTTGAGTTGAGTCACTATTTGTCAGACAGGCAGGGTTACCATGAAGTTATGATAAATATTCCCTATTTCCCTGTAAAAAATCCCCATAAAAAAGGGAAAATAATCCTCTATGTCCTATCAGATAGAATAGAATACAATAGAATATATGTACCTTGTTTATCTTGATCGAATGAGACTGATAAGTCCCTTTACTTTAGCAGTCTAAACAAGATAGGACTGAAAATCTCTTTACGCCTTTGCATAGAGGTTTCCAACTGGCGGCCCGCGAACACTTTTGGAGAGGTTTATTTTACTTCATTACAATCATTACCTACTTATGCTGTATTTTCAATTCAAATTGGTCGGTTTTCAATTTCAGAGTCCTAGTCCGAAGACGGAGGATGAAATCTTCTGGAAACCTGCCTCGGGTCTGAGGAGGAAAACTACTGACACCAAGAACATCACCTTGAGTAAGTTGCTTTCAGCCAGCCTAAGCGGGTCTGTCTTTTGAGCGCTAGGTCGTGGGTTCGTTTCCCGCCCAGAGCGAACTTTATCTTAAACAGATGAGGTTCGTTCTCGGAACGGTTGGCCTTCTATCGTGTCCTCTTCTCTTCGATTTTAGGACAAAGAGACCCCCCTTGTTACCGTTCCCTCTATCCAAACTTTCAAAGAAAAAGAAGACTCAGAAGGAGAAAAGTGGGTATCACACTAGGCTTGCACGCATGAGGCCCGGGTTCGATTCCCGGCGGGGCCGAGGTTTTTTCGGCTCTGTGCTTGGAGATCGGGGTGCACTCAGCCTCGTGAGGACAATTGAGTACCCAAACAGCTGATTTACAGCACCAATTATGACGTCATTTGTAGAAGCTTAACCCATATTAAGGGCTGTTTGTCCGCACACCAAAACCTCGGAGTGGGATTTTTGGAATTTCGTAAATCAGCTGTTTTTGGTCTGCACTTGAGCCTTTTAGTTTTTAAAAGCCCTTTATTGATTTCGTGTTGTGTTTGTCGTAGTTGACTCATATTGCTCTTTACAATTTTTTAAATCTGCCCGTTGCATTTGTGTGTTGTGTGAAATAATTAGTCTAGCTCTACTACACCATTTCTTCATTTCTAAAAGACTATTTTGTTTTCTTAATCAAGAGGGCAAAGTAGCCTTCTTCTTTAGATGTAGAAGTCTTTAGGCATCTTTTGAATATTTTATAAGTTACGTTTTTGTTTTTTCTTCAACAAAGTTGTTTGTGTTAACTAATGAACTTATACATATTTCACTTGCACATAGTTTAGTTTATGTTTCCATATTTTTGTCAAGCTTACTTGACATTCCCATTTGGCTTAAAGATTTTAATAACAACTGCATGCGTATAATTTAGGTAGATATTTAGATCGTGTACCTTAAATAACCACCGAAAAATGATAGTTGGTTTCATTTTGGATGGGTTTTCTATAGCAATTATACAAAGTACTTATCATGAACTAAAGTCTGAAATAGACCGATCAGATTGCCTTATTTATTTTGATCGACTCAGACATCGATCGACCAATCCAACCCAACTCTAATCTAACTCTCTCCCTTTCTCCCCGCCAGATCATTTGTTCCTCCCGTGCGAGACGAAGAGAGCGAGACGCAGCGTAAAGCTCACGCCAAACGAGTGAGAGAGACAAGACGATCCACCCAGGGGGTCACGCTGGAAGAGTTGAAGTCAGCAGAACAGCTGGTGAAGAAGAAACAACAGCAACAGCTTGTTCAGGCCAGTCAGCAGGTAAATTAACTTTTTGCTGATTTTTACTTTCTATTTGTTTTATCTAATTACTTTATTAATTTATGTTGAAAGTTCTACCTGTTGACCCGTCTTAGCTGATTCTTAAAGACAGGGCAGCTGGCCAACAAGAAGCAGTAACAACAGATTGTCCAGTCCAGTCAGAACTATCATCAGTTTATTCTATTCAATTAAATGAACTTTGCTGACTTTGTTTAAGGTCAAATCTAACTATTGGATTGTATGGAAACACACACTACTTAAGTTTTGTTACTTGCTTCTTAATTTCATTTTACTAATACCCTTTTGCTTTGATGTCCATCGTACTCAGCTTTTACATATTCAGAGCTGAAGATGCCCTTGGTGTCGAAACCAAGCTTCATATAATGCAAGAAATAAATAAATCGTCATTTAACAAAAGTGAAGTAGTATTTGTTTTCCATACAATCCAATAGTTGGTTCAGTTTGTTGAAATAAACAACAACCGGTTTTACTCGATTCTATCCTCTCCAGCCTTCTCCCGAGAAGGAGACCCCGGACACGTCAGAAGTATCGAACTCGCAACCTGTGGCTATCTCGGCCACCATCACGCCCTCTCCCTCCCCCACCATCAACAACTCGGGAGAACGGAGACCCTCGTGGCGGTTACGGGTTGATAACGGCGTTAAGGTGAACATCCGTTTGGTCGTTATAACTGTGTGAATTTTGATATAACAAAAGCTAAAGGATAATGAATTTCGATATAACGAAACTCAAGGGATAACGAATTTCGGTATAATGAAACCTTATCTACAAGCTACGTTATAAATTCAAGTCTCATTCAAGTTTTCATTAAATCGAAACTCAAGAGAAAGGGGTTACCGTAGTAACTTTGAATGTGTCTAATGTTATAACGAAATTTGTTATTTAAGTTAAATTCATAAAAATAATCTTAAAACAAAATTTGTTTTATCGTTACTTACCTTCAACGTTTACATCATGTTATATTGAAAGTTCTAATAACAACGAAATTCGTTATATTATCACGATACATTCCAAGTTTTCGTAATAGGGAAATTCGTTATATCGGAGTTCTATGGTTTTGCTCCGTTTTGTGTGTACTTCTTGGATTCGTTTTGATATTGTGTGTTTGATTTTGACGTTGCTTGTTGAATTTATGTGAATAATTAACGCAGGTGTTCCCCCTATAAAAATCTCCAATCGTGAGCCATATTTTTAGAACCCCCCTTGAAGTATTGATTCCTCTATCTACCTATTGTTCCTCGACTAATAGGATTATGTACATATTTATTTTATTTATTTTTTTTTTTTACTCTCCATCTACATATTTGTGTAACATTAACTTACTTGTATGTAATTATTTGTTTGTAAAATTTGTATTTCATTTGAATTAATACGATGATTTTGATAATTTTTCCAACTCGGGCTTTTACTCTCAGTACAATGCATCTTATGTATAATTTATAATATAAGATTCTACATATTAACTGTACATAATGTTTAATTTACCATCTTGTTAAGTGTACTAAAATATCCCAAGTCGTTTTTCGTGTTTTGAGTTTCATGTGTTTATGCGTTGTTTGTTTGTTTTCCCATAAGGTCAAGTTTAATGCCTACCCTGTGTGTTTTCCTGACATTTTTTGCATCAAAGAGACATATTAAATTTTAAATGTTTGTACATAATATACCAATTTTTGCTCTTAAACAGTTTTTGCTTGTTTTCTTACTAATGGTTTTTTCATTGCGTGGCCAGAATTTCGAGTGTTGCCTCTGTGGCTTTTTTTTACTTGTACAACTGTACAATAATGGTCCCTTTCCCTGTTGGGTTTTTTACGTGATAGGTATGGGTATTATAGGTTTATTTTTGGTCTCATTGGTTAAGGAACCGTAATATCAAACGCTGTCAACGACTTGAAATGTAACAGACTACCTTCCCATTACAATATAAATAATAAATTTTCAACCAAGTCCCCTCTCTATTTTTCCAGTTCATGCTCGAGGATGCACGAGATAATCCGAGTTCTAACGATAAAACCCGAAGCTCTTCCCGAGGTGCGACGGACACAGCCGAAACCACGGTCACCATACCATTGCGGCGTCCAGGCAAACTAGCCGTGGATAGTGATAAAGGTTGGTAGTTGTGTTTGTTTTAGGTTGCTGAAATAAGGCGGTCCTATTATCCCTTGTGTGACTATTGCTGAACCAAGTTGGTAAGATGATCCATACCATAGGAAAGTCATTATTTATACTTTATCCATGGGTCACTGAATTTAGGCAACGTTGCGTGTGGACTATATACGGATGGGTGTTCATCTGGGCAATCGCACACTGCTAGCCTTTCTCGGCCCCTCTCATCCTGGGTGAGGTTAATATGAGGAGGCGAGTAGCTTGTTGCCGAATTTGGGGTGAAACCCCTGTCACTAAACAAGTAAACACCTCAGCAGTTACACAAGGATTTTTATTTTAACCCCTTTAAAAAGACGAAAATTGTCCCCTAAACCCCTTAAAAACATTGTCGCCTCGTTGTTTCAGAACAAGACAAGGAGAACGACAGTCGTAACGCTCAGGCCACGCAAGCTGTTATACAGAGACGTAAGCGACCCAAGCGTAGATCTACTGGAGTGGTACATGTGGATCTGGATGAGATTCTGGACAGGGGAGGTGAAAATGAAGAGACCAATCATACGGTAAGATTTTTTTCATAATTATTTATTAATTTATTTGACCTAGCCCTGCAAACAATGAGAGTGAGAGGATGTAGAGATGCGCTAAACAACAGAGTTGAGTGGAGGAGGATAGTTGAGGAGGCCAAGGCCCACCCCGGGCTGTAGTGCCATTTGGTAAGGTAAGGTATTTGACCTAGCCAAAGGTGTGCACAAGCCCGTGTGTTCGTGATGCCGGTCCCAAGCCTGGGTAAATAACTAAATAAGGAGGGTTGGCCTTAAGAAAGGCATTTAGTTGCAAAGAACCCCGCCAAAACCATGTCAGTCGCAGCTAGTCAGATAAATTAATTTATTTTCACGTCTATACAAAAAACATAAAAACGGCACAAACGAACCACTTATCCGAGAACAAACCATGTTTCTTGGGCTAAATTATTATTGCCTGCATTTATTAATATTTATTTATTAATATTATTTTACTGTCATGAAACATGAAACGGTTTAATTTTGTTGAGCATAAATGCTTTTCACAACTGTCGGTCTTCGTAAAATTTGAACTCCACCAAATTTTACGAATTCACTTGGACTCAAACCACCAACCTCCTGATTCGAAGTCCACCGCGCCAAATACTGTGTATATGAGGCTTCAGTGTTGGTCGTTCTATTAAAAAAAAGTATTTGTTCTTTCTTTGTTTTGATTTGATTCTTCTTTATGATCGAACATTGGTTCCGTCCCAATGAAAATTTTGCACTTTGTTTGGACTCGGGCCAAATGAAAAACTTCAACTCTGAACTTCTAAATAATCTTAACACCTATGCACAGATACTATTCTGAACTCCCTTAACCTACACCATAACATTGTGTTACTATTATTAGCATGACCACATGTTCTTCCCTCCCCCCTTTACCTCTCCCCTCACTTCCCCTCCTTAAATTAAAATTTCACATAATTCTCTACTCTCTTTTTTGCGCGTTTCACGCCATGGAAAATTACGTTCGCTGGCGCGTGAAAAACGCGTTTCTTTTTCTAGAATTATATGAGAAAAAAGTAAATCAACCCCTTCATGTTAGGCCAGCCACTCATTATCAGGTAGATCTGACGACGGGTACACCTAATCAGGTCTACCTGATAGTGTGTGCTCATCAGGTATCAGGTAGACCTCACAGACGAACCTTTTCAGCCGTACCTGTCAGGTCGACCTGGCGATTGTAAGGTAGGCGCGCTACCCTCCAAGCTAACTAGTCTGGGTACTTGGACCTTTATCTGTCTTATGTCTAATCAATTACATATATCAAAGAGCAATAAATTGATGCTATATACATTTCTCTCAAGTAGCAAATCCCCAGATTTTCTTGTCACACCCTGGATTGTGTTTCTAATCCCACGATTTGGTACACACGTTTAGACATCTTAAGAAATGTCATGTCAGATAAAAAACTAAAATGCTCGAATACTCGGCTGATGATGAATAGCCCTTAGAATACACATAAATTAAGAAACAGTACATCATTAAAGCAAGAGGAAGAGAGAGGGCTGTGACATACATTTCGTATTATTGGGGGTATTTTTGGATGCGAGAGACAGAGAGACCTTGTAGAAGGCCGCAGTTCTGGGTGTACATTATCCGTGAATGGGTCGTGAGTTCGAATCCCCGCTGAATTTCGTTTTCTTGGGCGAAGTTCTTTTTCCGCTGGATTACATTTTTTATTGATCATTTTGCACTGGATATCTTTACATTGTTAGTTGAACCCATAAGGCTCAACGAGGCCCAAAATTAATGAGCTAAGTTAAGCTCGTCAAGTTCAAACTTACAAGTTACTTCGGTCGACAAAATCATCGAGTCAAAACCGAGACCTCTTATCGTTCGGTCTATACACCTCGTATACCTACAGCCTTGACTCTATTGAGTAATGTAGTGTCATGCTCCATTACGTCTCACTCTTTATTCTACTTTCCACTAAGGGAGAGGAGCAATTTCATAGCCGTCTAAATAAATAATAAATTGCCAGCTCAGTTAGCTTGGTTGGTAGCGCGTCTGCCTTGTAAACGCTCGGGTTCTATTCTCGCCCGGGGCGGATTTTATCCTGAAGGGAAAAGGTTCGTTCTCGGAACGGCTCGCTTTCTCCTATACTGTCTTCCTTCTCTCTTCGATTTCGGGATGATAAACCTGAAATCAAACCTGAAAAAAAAAAAATAATAATAATAATAATAATAATAATAATAATAATAATAATAATATGTAAATTGCCAACTAAATCAAGGCAAAGAAAAATGGCTGTCTAAAGAAATAATAAATTAATGGCTAAATAAATCAAGACCAGGGGAATAACGAGGAGTTACCTGTGTTGTGTTTGCTAATTTATTTTGCTAAATGGTGTCTTCTATTTTCTAAATTATCGGGTTAGATTCACCTGAGTTGAAAAGTGTGTCACATGCATGCATTTTACATGTACAGATTTACATCTCGCAGATAGTCCCTAGTGGCAAAGCCAATTTGGATCTCATTTGTCGGGAAAAATCAAGTTATGTATTAGGTATATGTACTCGTATGTACACTTGTACAGTGTCCATCGTGTTGTAGATAGAAAGAGTATCCTACCACACCCCCAGCCGTTGATTGAAGGTACATTCTAATTATTGGGTTGTGTGGAAAACGAATACTACTGCCCTTAGGAAAAAGTTCATCTTAACCTTTTTGAGAAGAGCTTCGGCAGTTCTACTGCCAATTAGCCTGGTTAATCTATTCTGTCACCAATCAGATGGATTTTGTCTTTAAGTCATGGCTATACCCACCCAGTTGAAGCTCCTTGAACTGTGTGTGTTTTTTTTTTAAAGAGGTTTGACAGAGGGAACTGTAACTGCTATGGTCTTATCGTCCCGAAATCGAAGAGAGAAGGAAGACAGGATATGGATCAACAACGACCGGCACTGGCTGATGAGTCCGGATAACGACCCGGTGATTTGCGGCAATGTCACGGGCGCCCGCAAGTGCCCTGCCGGCTACGTTTGTCTGAAAGCCGGCGACAATCCGAACCACGGGTATACGAACTTTGACAACTTCCTGTGGTCCATGCTGACAACTTTCCAACTGATTACGCTGGACTACTGGGAGAATGTGTACAATATGGTACGTAGTACGTACCCAATGAGCTCTTGCCTAGTCTCGAACCTTAAAAGTAACTCCTTAACTGTAAGTCGGACAATCTTGCCCCAATCAGTGCAGACAAATGAAAAAAAAAGGTATTTATTTTAGGGTTTTATCTTTAAGAACCTATTTATATTGTCTATTATGTAATTGTAAACCTTAAAAAATATACTGCCGTTCTAAGCGAAAACGCCGTAAGTCAAAAAAACCCTACTTTCGGGAAATCGAGTTTAAAGATATCAATCTATACGGCAAACATACACGTTTTAGACATACGGCAAAACGTTTTAGTGGTTTTTAAGGGTTTTAGGGTAAAGAAAAAAAAATATAGGATCAAAATTTAGGATCATATAGGAACCATTTGGCACCAAAAAATGAAAATCTTTGACATACGGCGTTTTCGCTTTGCACGGCAGTATGTCTGTCAGACGGTCTTTCGTACGAATATTTTGACTACACTTCACTGGAGCTAAGCTAGAAAATTCCATGTAGTAATATAGTGGGAATCGCGTTTCAGATTCCCAATGTCCAATATGAATCGAAGAAGACTAGAATAGAATAGACTAAGAATAGAATAGAATAGAATACGTACGCTATGGAAATAATTCCCTCATCATGCATGAATTATGTAAATTTCATTGCCTCTCGAAATATAATCATGTCCAGTAATAATAATAGTAATAATAATGGTATTAATATCTGTTCACATATGAAAGAGTTATAGGTATCTACCTAGCAGCGCAAAATGTAGGAAAGGATCGAATTAAAAAACGGTTTGGCTACAAAAAGAACCGTAGTGTGACTAGGTATATCGTACGTATAAGTAGGTATATTCATAGATTCATAGGTATGGAGTAGGTACTAAAAAAAAAAAAAAACTCGACTGTAAAAAAGAAAGGCCACATAGCAAGAGAGAAAGATAAAAAAAAATCTTAATAAAATAACCTAACAAAAAGTAATGATATCCCCCCCCCAAAAAAAAACTCAACCGTAAAAAGAGAACGGCCAAGTTCAACACCCCCTCTACTTACTTGTACAGGACCGCCAGGCGAGGGCACTGTGAAATATTGGTACGCGTCCTCCGGCCCTTGGCTTCCCACAGCACTACCGCTACCGCCCGCTACAAAGTTGACTCCCACCTGTTGAAACCTCTGCTGGGTGGGGTCGGACACATTGGTAGCGGCCATTTTGAGTCCATCCTGTAGACCGGCGGCATAGTCCTGCAGCTTATCCTGTAGGAGCTTCTTCTGACCTTGACTTGCCGCTGAAACAAAATCGAGGTAATGAAAAATCATCGATTTACATGGAATACTAATATTGATTATATAGATATCATTATTATTTCATGACTACAATGATGATATTAAAAATTTACATGAGCATACTAACAGACAATGAAACTGAAATTATAACTGACAAGAATAGCTTGGCAGCTGATCCTCCACGTCTAAAGCTTGAGAAATTCACACTGAAGCTTTTGTCAACTGAGGAGGAATCAGCATACCAAAACTACCCTGTCAGTATTTTATTAAAATTGTACAATAGTTTTGATGTCAAATGAACATTGGTGTTGAGTAACTAATGAGAAGTAAATGGAAGAAGACGAGGCTACGGCCTTTGTAAAAAGGAAATGAGATCCAAAAATACCTGATTCCTGTCCACTTTCACATCCACTACGCTCACCTCGTTCTACCTCCTCCATGGTGATGGTTTCTAGTTGATCTATCAAATCTCTCGTCTCCTGGTCCATGTCCACTTTCACACTCATAGACTCCATCATTTCCTTAGCGGTGGACGCGAGGAGTTTGCTGCGGGCCATGGAGTCGGCTAGGATATCATTGGATAGGAGAGGGGAGGCAGTGGAAGAGGGGACAGATGGGTCGGGGGCCTCGGGCACCACCACGCCACTCGAACTGTTGAGCACCAGTTGTTTTTGTTGCGAGACAACCTGAGACACAGAGAGAAATGGGGCACATTAATAGACCCATGAATGATTCACGCCCATTAGTATACCTAAGAATGAATCATGCAAAAAAAAATCGTTTGAAATTTGTCGGTTAAAAATGTAAAATTGTGAACTGGAAATTAGAAAGAAAAAAAAAAAAGATAAAAATTCTTAAAGCAAGAGAAAATTAAATGCATAGTCAATCCTAGAGACTTGAAATTTGGTATAGAGTTCACAAAAGTGACAAGGATGCGACGTGAAACTTTTTGGCGGTTTTCAGCTATATTGACTAAACGGTTAGAGGTATTGTAAAAGTTAGGGTAAAAGAACACTCAAATAAGCATCATTCAATAGGATAAGGAAAGTCGTGTGATGTTCACACCAGATTTTTACCTAAATTATCTTTAGGGGTGTCCTATTCATTTCTGACGAAAGTCACAACTTTGGGTCGGGGTTGTGTTTTTTGGGTCTTTTTGGGGCCACTAGTTACTATAGAATTTTTACTTCTTTGTTTTCATTAATTTTATTATTGCAAGACGTTTGATAGAGGGAACTTTTTTTTTAAGAGGTTTGACAGAGGGAACTGTAACTGCTATGGTCTTATCGTCCCGAAATCGAAGAAGACGGTAAAAGTACTACGTCTTTTCGTGTCATCTCAGGATAACCTTTCACACTCGGAGTCCCTGATATCGGCCTCTTTCGAAGTACCCTCTTAACCCTATCCACTCTGATCTCTTAAGGTTTGTCCAAACATAATCACCGGCTGTCGAGATAAATCGAGGCAGTTTGGACACATCTTTATATCGGCCACCTTTGAGGTACCTTCGACACTCTGATCTCTAAAATCGGCCATCTCTGATACCTCAAATAACTACTAACTGCTCTAGCATTTTGTAAAAGAACCGAGAAATTATGAAAGCAATATTTTGAGATTTGAAAAATATTGTAACTCTGGGTGCCAATAATTTGATCAAATCCCAAAATAATAAAATTTACCGTTTTAGAAGAAAGTGAGTTTCCCAATTTTGCCAAGATTTCATGTGCCCTTCCATATTTCTTTCTCCCGTCTCTCCCTCTTTCTTCTCTCCCTCTCCCTTCACTCTCTCTCTTTCTCTCTCTCTCGCAAAATCTTCATTTTACTCTCGTTGTTTCGAAAGAAAGACAGAGAGACCATAACGAGAAAGAGAGACAGAGCGAGGTGAAGAGGCGAGTCTATAAATAGAAGTGACAAGGTACACGCTCGTCTTAGTAGTGAATTGAGTGCGAACCGTGTTGTATGTCCTATAGCACGCCCCCACTTTATTTCGAGTGATTATTTGTTTAAATCGTGGGGGAAAATACGGTTTTAACTTCGTTACTGAAAGTTCAATCTTAGGCTGGCGAACTGTGTTCTTTTCAACAGATCTAAATGATTTTCACCGTTGATTTTAAAATTGCAAAATATTAGATTTCTAATTTATGTTCTCTGCCTCCCTCTCCACCTTTCTAAGCCTCCTCTCTTCTTCATTCTGTAACTACCACATGTTTCTCCCACATCTTACTTCCTCTCTCTCTTCCCTCCCTCCACTTCTCTTCCTCTCTCTCGCCTCCCTTCCTCTCTCTATCTCCCTACCTCCGTTTCTCTCCCTAGCCCTCTCTCTTCCCCCCCCCCTTCGCGTCTTCCTCTCTCTTCTCTCTCTCCATCTCCCTCTTCTCTCACGCACGTTTGGAGTTGTCATAATGTCTTCTCTAATGAGTTCAGACAGTGGACATTAATGACGCGTGAGAGAGAGAGAGAGAGGGGGGACAGGAGAGGGGGGGGGAAACGAAGTTATGAAAGGAGGAGAGGAAGAGAAGCTAGGTTTGGAAGAAGAGGGTTATCTAAAGGGAGTAAGAGAGAGAGAAAGAGAGAGAGAGAGAGAGAGAGAGAGAGAGAAAGAAAGAAAGAAAGAAAGAGAGAGAGAAAGAGAAAAAGAAAAAGAGAGATATGGGGGGGGGGGTATTGTGCGTCACATGTCATTGGGGAATCACTGCTGTGTTCCTGATGGGCCCTCTGCCCAATAATAATATAAACAACACCCACAATACATACACAATCATTTATTTGTTTTAAATTAATGTTTAGTAAATCATACTGGTTTATGTTTAGGTGAAAAAATTGGTATTATTTCCTGAAACAATGTCTACCAAGCAACTGTCTTGGTAAGGTTGACAAAAATGTCAAGCTTACCAAGTAATTTTGTAGAAAGGTGTAGATTAGAAACATTGGTATCTCAGAATTACTTAATTTACTTGCTGAGAATTCAACTGCTGTGATTTTTGCCATAGATTTCTTGTCTAATGTTGGATGCAGCTACTGGTGAAATGTAAATCTATTACCATTGACCAAAAAAGATTCTGGGTTTTGTAATTTAGTCTTCATAGATGACAGAAATTTGGCCTCAGACCTCAAATTTGAAGTGCACAGTTTTGTTTTCCAGAATGTTCTACTGGGCATTCTAATTCTCTCTCTGGGTTACTTGAGATTTGCATTGAAATTTTGGGTGGTAACAGGACCACACTTGGCGTTAGCCCAGCAAAGAAATACGATGGTTACCGCACAAACTACATGTTTTTCTAGAAAAGTAAAGCACAACATAGTAAACATCTGAAGTAGAATATCCAAGTGGGTATTGGATATACTAATATTTGAAACATAGCAAACTCATTTCAATCATCATCTCGAAATTGGAAACGTGTGTTTCGTTGAAAGTATCTTTTACTCACTTCAAGTGTACGTACCGACAGGATGTCTTGAAAATCCGAAGAAAAACTGTACATAAAGATTTGTCGAAACTAAGTCGACCGGCCATCGATCGACGAGGTGAATCTATGTTGTCGAGACAGAGTGGACAGTTCAGTAGACATCGATCGACTATGTGTGGACACACCTTTAGACATCTGAGTACAAAGGGACTTTTTAGCAGGATAAAAAGGGTTGCGTTTCTGAAAGCAACAACGTCGAAACTAAGTCGACCGGCCATCGATCGACGAGGTGAATCTATGTTGTCGAGGCAGTGTGGACAGCTCAGTAGACATCGATCGACGGCCGGTCGACTATGTGTGGACACACCTTTAGACATCTGAGTACAAAGGGACTTTTTAGCAGGATAAAAAGGGTTGCGTTTCTGAAAGCAACAACTTTGTACTACTACGGGATGGGATCTGCTGGAACTGAGGGCTGGAACAAACCAAATAGAGTCCTCAACACGCACCCTCCACCTGTGTCACCAGAGGAAAAAGAGTTACCAAGAGAGGCGAGATCTAAACTTGCACAACTGAGATCTGGGTGCTAACTGCTCTAGCATTTTGTAAAAGAACCGAGAAATTATGAAAGCAATATTTTGAGATTTGAAAAATATTGTAACACTGGGTGCCAATAATTTGATCAAATCCCAAAATAATCAAATTTACCGTTTTAGAAGAAAGTGAGTTTCCCATTTTTGCCAAGATTTCATGTGCCCTTCCATATTTCTTTCTCCCGTCTTTCCCTCTTTCTTCTCTCCCTCTCCCTATCCCTTCACTCTCTCGCAAAATCTTCATTTTACTCTCGTTGTTTCGAAAGAAAGACAGAGAGACCACAACGAGAAAGAGAGACAGAGCGAGGTGAAGAGGCGAGTCTATAAATAGAAGTGACAAGGTGCACGCTCGTCTTAGTAGTGAATTGAGTGCGAACCGTGTTGTATGTCCCATAGCACGCCCCCACTTTATTTCGAGTGATTATTTGTTTAAATCGTGGGGGGAAATACGGTTTTAACTTCGTTACTGAAAGTTAAATCTTGAAGAAGTAGAACTTGACAGCGGAAATCTTCGTTATTGAAAGTTAAATCTTGAAGGAGTAAGTCCGGGTGGCCAAATAGTTTGCCGACGGCATTCGGCGGTAAATATACTGCCCTAGAAGGAGCCACCACAAGGATGTCATACAGCACCCCTCCACGCCGTTCCTCAGGACGTACAACATCCCGTCCTCGCTCTCTCTACAGCTCCTCTCCCTCCCCACAGTCACGCAACCTCTCCTCCTACTCTTCGGGTCTTAGTTCGAGCACCCCCTATCTGAATTCTTCCTACCCCTCGTACGGGTCCACCTACGGCGGTACGAGCTCCGGGTACGGGGGCCTCACGTTACCCTCGTCCTATTCCCGTCCTAGTCAGTCCTCCCCGCGATCTTATCACGCCCCTCCGTCTAGTTACCGCTCCTCCTATGCCCCCACCACGACCCCCCTGCCCCCCGTGCGGCCGAGGCGGTCTAAGAGCTCCACGCGGAGTGCGAATTACACCCCGGAGGGCGGCGGGAGAATGTCCCGCTCTGGGTCTACCACGTCGCTGAATAGTTTGCGGAGTGAGGCACCCTCAGAAGGGTATGAGGTGAGTTATGTGGGATAAAGGACGTTTGAGTGGGACAAATTTAGGAAGGAGAGACATCGTTTTAATCGTCTGATTTGGGAAGGGATGTATCTGCCACGCCGCACCTTTCTAGTGGTTTAGCTTTAGTGTAGTAAGGCTATACCATGAAAGAATTGTGTTACAAGTTACAAGTTACTTTAGAACATTCATCTTCGCAAGAACTCATTGCAGGGCTCTTTCAGTTGTGTAGGACTTCGTATCCGAATAGTGGTGGTTCGAGTCCAAAATCAAGTCACACCATTTCACACAGGAATGGCATTTATGACACGCGATCGGTCTGAACATAATTCAAATTTCTTTATTATAAGGAGGTACCTACTCGTATAATACCTACCCTGTATAAGTGCATACAGAAGCAAGTGCCTGCTTACTTTTTAAAGTGACCATAAATTTTCGACGTTTTGTCGCTGTTTATCATTGGATAATGCATATTGTTTGTTGAAGTTGATAAATCATAACGATTAAGATAACATAATCTCTAAATGATCTCACACTACATTTACACAAAAACCCCATTGTCATGAGAACAAGTCAACATAGAATGCAAAGGTTGAGACTGTGCATGAACATTAAGAATACCTAGCTGAATTATTGCTCTCTGGAGTGTATTGTAGACGCACCCTACCAGCTTATTGCTCAGGTCTTGCTAGTTGCTGAACTACATTGTACGTTTATCTGACCTTTATTCTGCTGTACTTTCTTTGTATACAACAGTTACTAAGGTATCAGTTGATTGAGAATTCTTCTGGATCTTGACTTTCTTCATAAAAGATAGGTAGATGATGGAGAACGTTTGAGAAATCAACCTCCTCCGAAAAGTACAGAAAATCCCAAATTCTCCCGAAAGCTCACTTTTTTTTCAAGAGGTTTGACAGAGGGAACTGTAACTGCTAAGGTCTTATCGTCCCGAAATCGAAGAGAGAAGGAAGACAGGATAGGAGAAATCCAGCCGTTCCGAGAACGAACATTATCCCATCAGGACAAAATCCGCCCCGGGCGGGAATTGAACCCGCGGCCTAGCGCTTACAAGGCAGACGCACTACCAACTAAGCTAACTAGGCTGAGAACCCGAGCGTTTACAAGGTAGACGCACTACCAAGGCAGACGCACTACCAACTAAGCTAACTAGGCTGGCAACTAAGCTACGAGTAACTAGGCTCCCTCAACTTGATGCAAAATAAACTGGACAGCATAAAGCAGAAAAGAACCATCCATAAGGGGAAGTAAAGCTCAAGCAAATATCCACCTCAAAATTATGCTACTAAATTTCCATGTGGCTACTGGGACTCGATCCCCAGACCCCCTGGATTACGAGTCCAACGTTGTACCTCTGAGATACTAGGGCTGGTAATTTATTAGGTGTACCAAGCAGGTAGGACTTAGTACTATCAAAGTATTAATATAATAAAACAGAATTAAATACATCCATAAATACTAATAGTACTATCACACAGCATAGGTACATATTCACTTCTCAACACGTTGAATTGACCGAAACATTCGGGATGAATGTCCACTGTGCGCCGGAACACCACATGACACAAATCACCTCTTTAATTGCCCGGTTAATCCAACCACCCTTACCCCGATAGACCTCTGGGAGAACCCAATGCTAGCTGCCACCTTCCTCGACCTCATTCCAACCCTGGAATCTGTTGGATCATTCCAACCCTGGAATCTGTTGGAGATGTTGACTGATCTACTGTCACTGCTACAACAACAACTACGGGATGGGCACGCTACGACAGACCACACGAGTCTAATGTAGCAGTTGTTTCATTGCTACGAAAGAAAAACGGCGTTGAAACACTCGTCTTTTTTTTAACATTATGAAAGGGGCAAGGTACGAGTATGTTCTTTACTCAGTCACCCTGTTGATGCACGTATGTACATGAGAAAGTAACAGACTGCACTAGGCAAACAGAGTCTTGATTGAGTGTGTTCAATTTTCTTTCACACCCACGTAATTCTACTCACGCTGTGTCGGCTCATTTTTCGACAATGCACTCACAACACGTTGACTGCCAAGTAGCCAAGTACGGGTATTGAGATGTGTCTAAAGCTGTGTCCACACACAGTCAATCGACGAGGTGAATCTACATTACACTGAAATGGGGGTCTTTTCTGACGAAATTCCTGTGTGGGGAGTACAGTATGAAGGACTATTGTACCCTATGGAGCTAAATCTATGTTACGGTTTCGTCGATCGATGAGCGATCTACGGCATCGACTATGTGTGGACACAGCTTAAAGAGACCTTTGTGTTTTTAAAAGGAATTCGGCAGTCATAACACCAATAATTTGGAAGAATTCTATGAAAATTCAGATTATTATTTTGCAAGCAAGTCGCCATTTATTCCAGACAACACAATCACATTGTCCCTGGCGACCAACGAGTTAAGAACATTAGTATTTAAATAGGTCCTAATATGGCATACGGTATAGTCTTCATATTAGGAAGAGGAACTTACTATGTACTTGGTTTAGACCTCTCAAGTAACCGCATACCCACCTACATGCATTAGATTGGTCGTGTATTGTACATTGTAATAAGTTCTTATCAGTTTTCATTATCGTGGAAACCAGGTATTCTTATTACAGGATTTGTATTATCAAGTAGCTTAGGCTGGGGTTTAGCAACTCGGGATTAAGGTGAAACGAGGATTTCCCTATACTTAATAGCCAGGTGAACTTCGGATTGAACTCAATCCTGAGAAATTCCACGGTGGTAAAACTCGACCTTAGCAACCTTGCCAAGTGGCTTAAGGTTTGCGCTTCGGAGGTCCCGGTTTCCTTCGGCAATTGGAATAGAGATCCCTGGTGTTTTTCCTGTTAATCAGAAGGGCGTGGGCTCTATCCCAGCCGAGATATGAAATTTTATCCTCAACATTGTTTGATAATATAATTTGAACTCAGTAATATGTTGTACTGTAGTAGAATCCTACTATTGAGGTAAAGAGACACCTGTTTGAGCAGTTTAAACAAGCACAATTATTATTTTGATCTGCTAGAAAACAGGTCGCGATTTTTCACATGCCTTCGGAGTCACCCTGTATACAAATATTTCGTTCTGATTTTTGGGGACCACCCTGTAAAATTGTCTGATAGACACGTTACTCATCTTCTATGTTAATAGGCAGTTTGGAATCTTAATGGAGGAGAATTAACTCTACTATCATCCGAGTTAAGAAGTAGGTGGATTTTGTGTTATCAAACGCACTTTAATGTAGGCCTCGGCTCTCGTGGGTTTAGGTCTTTAGGTGTGTGAACGATATTATAAACAAGACCTCTATCTCAAAATCACGGGAGATCCATTTTGTACATTAAAAAAAAGTAATTTTAAATGAATTTGTCCATATCTAGTACTTATTTTGATGGAATCTATTCCAAGAAAAAATGTATCTCCAGAAGCAAAACATGAAAATTAGTCCAAATTCTCTTGTGTACGGAGTTACATGAGTAAGAAGAAATATAACTGCCCCTTTTACTCGTGCTGACATCTGCATAGAGTGCATAAATTTTAAATGAATTTGTACCCAACTACCCAACCATATCTAGTACTTATTTTGATGGAATCTATTCCAAGAAAAAATGTATCTCCAGAAGCAAAACATGAAAATTACTCCAAATTCTCTTGTGTACGGAGTTACATGAGTAAGAAGAAATATAACTGCCCCTTTTACTCGTGCTGACATCTGCATAGAGTGCATAATTGCATAGGTTTCAATCTTTCAATCATATTTCCATAAACGTCAGCAAAGAAAGATCGTCACGATACCAATCAAGCTCAAAATTCGCCGAATATCGGTCTATTTTGGACGTTTGACATTTTGCTATTCTAATTAGTCTTCTCGTCCAAATAGTGACATTTTGATGTTGTGTACACCTGCCGGAAAATTTTCCACTGCCAGAATGGTTTTCAAAATTTTCTTTCTACCTGTCTCTAGAGTGTTGAAGATTTATTTGCTCTCATAAATAATGTACGAGCGGCTTAAGAAAACATTGGTTTGGCTGAAATACAATAACATCTTAATAGTGGAATTAGTGGATTAGAAAAGGGTTTTCTGTGTGATACTATGACGTATAAACTTTACACAGACGGTAAAAGTACTACGTCTTTTCGTGTCATCTCAGGATAACCTTTCACACTCGGAGTCCCTGATATCGGCCTCTTTCGAAGTATGGGACTGGCTTCAGATTTCATCAGCTCATCATTTGAAAAGCCTGATTCACTACTACAAAATTAGACCATTCTACCGAGTTAGATAGCTGTAATCTACTAAAACTTCGGCCGGTCTATTCTCTTGACCGAATATCAGAACACTGTGATTTGCTCACCCCAGCTCTAGAATCATCAATATGAGCATTAGAATAGCCCAACACATGTGGCATAAATAATAAACACAAACACACACAATTTTTTCTTGTTCACTAAGGCATAATCATAATCGAGCAGAGAATTTCGCACAAATCTCAAGATGATGGCCCCCATGCCATTGTTCAGTGACCCCGACGAAGTCCGGAGGTTTTCTACTAATATGGAGAAGACCATTCTAGTCAACCACGTGGGGGTAGACTGTGTGGTCGTCAGGTCGTCATTGGGTCTGCGGACCATATTTTGGTTTTCTTTTTAATTGGCATGTTCGAGAGTCGGTACAATATACTGTGTGATCCTAACATTAGATCTTTGCAGAATTTTAACACCTTCTAACTCCAGACCGGTACTGAGTAAACATGTCCATTTGTCCAATAACAGTGAAAATAGTCGGAAATTTTGTTTTTTAACTAATAGACAAAGTCCCGAAGCACTCTGACGTGGAGCGACTGAAATATTAGCGAAAAAGAGAGAAGGGTTCGGTCAAGTTTGGTGTGACTTTAACACTTTAATGCTTCACATGCCTTCGGAGTCATCCTGTGTACAAATATTTCGTTCTGATTTTTGGGGACCACCCTGTATAATTGTCTGATAGACACGTTACTCATCTTCTATGTTTAATAGGCAGTTTGGAATCTTAATGGAGGAGAATTAACTCTACTATCATCCGAGTTAAGAAGTAGGTGGATTTTGTGTTATCAAACGAACACAGTCGCTATCAGCAGTATAGATAAAAGAAGAATGTCCGTATTATCCATGGAAACAATGTCTACTTTCTACTTTTATCTAAATTTTTCTGCGTAGTTTAAAACCGACCAAGAATAGGAAATAAAATTTGCTTAAAGTTGAAGGAAAGTGGGAGAAAAGTTGAGTTGAAAATACCGAAAACCCATGAATCTCTATTTCGTGGGTTTTCGGTATTTTCTAGGCCGGGTGGAGGCCGGGCGGAGCTTCAAACTCTTGAAGTTCGCGCGCCTTCCGGCACGCTTGACAGAGGTACCATTTCGTAAGCTTTGGTACACTTTAGTAGAGATTAGAGAATCGTATTTTAGCTTTTAAATCTGTGCTCTCGAATTCCGCCAGCCGTCAAGCTCAAAACACATGCGTACCCGTTTAACACGTTCATTTACATAAATGTAATCGTGCACTTAGAGGGACTTGATTTATTCAACGTAATAGAATTCCTCTAATCCTATCTTAAGCCTTCTCAGACACCACCAACCAAAACATAGTTAATAACATCCCAAAATAAGTCCAATTTTTTCACTTATGAAAATACATAAGGAGAATACAGCTGGCATTGCGTAAGCTTTGGTACGTACACTTTAGTAGAGATTAGAGAATCGTATTTTAGCTTTTAAATCTGTGCTCTCAAATTCCGCCAGCCATCAAGTTCAAAACACATGCGTACTCGTTTAACACGTTCATTTAAATAAATGTAATCGTGCAGTTAGAGGGACTTGATTTATTCAACGTAATAGAATTCCTCTAATCCTATCTTAAGCCTTCTCAGACACCAACCAAAACATAGTTAATAACATCCCAAAATAAGTCCAATTTTTTCACTTATGAAAATACATAAGGAGAATACAGCTGGCATTGGTCAACAGTTGAGTTTTATAGTGTATGAAGTAAAAATAAATGAAATGTTAATGTTTAACATGAATATTCTACGCACATGTAAATATGGTGAAGTTAGGGGATTATAAACGATCTTGCATAGCTTTGTTACGTGCCTTGTCAATAATCAAATTTTGTAATAACAGATTTATTACAAGATCATAAAACAATTTTATATCAATGGATGTTAAACAATGTTGTCAATATTTTATTATAAAACATTGGTAGCCAGCCTAGTCGTCTTGGAGGGTTGCGCATCTGCCTTGTAAACGCTAGGTCGCGGGTTCGCCCGGGGCGAATTTTATCCCGAACACATAAGGTTCGGTCTCGGAACGGCTGGCTTTCTCCTACCCTGTCTTCCTTCTCTCCTCTCTTTCTGGACGATAAGACCTTGGCATTTACAGTTCTCTCTCTTCAACCTCCTTCGTAATAGGTAGACTATTACTTTCCTTCCCCATGGGCTAAGGAAAGTAAGAAAAAAATTCACAAGTGAGAGAAAATAAATAGGTAAAACATTTTTTATTGTGAAACGTCGAAAATTTGAAACGTTCTAAAATTATCTCTTGAACAACACCTACATAAATATGTGGACAATATCGCTTCTAATAAGATAAAACTTGGTCGAATTCAAGGACAGTAATGAACATGTCACTATCAGATCCAGAATTACAACAGAATTATTTAGGGCCCCAAAACATGACCCATTTTTAAGAGCCCTTGAACAGATATCATTTTTCTTAAACAATATTGTCTCTTATTATTTGTATTTGATAGGTAATATGTTGTATTACCTATCAAATATAGAAAAGAAAAGAGCAGATTATACCATTATATTTATCTTGTTCATCCTGCCAGAATAAGACTGAAAAGTTCCTTTACTCCCGCAGTCTAAACAAGGTCTAATGGGTAATGTTTACAATAAAATTAGATACTCGTATGTGTATGTATAAGACCTTATTTAGACTGCGGGGGTAAAGGGACTTTCCAGTCTCATCCTATCAGTAATAACTGAGATATATTCATTATATTCTATTCCATTTTATTTTCATGATCCTCATTCTGTTGTGAATTTCAGAGCGGCGGTGATAACCTTAGCACGAGCAGGTCTCGCGTGAATTCGGAATCGGGCGGAAGCAGCCGGAAATTGCCGAACGAAAACGGGGAGCTAGACTACAAGAAGTTATACGAGGAGTCCCAGGCGGAACTGTCACGCCTGAGGGAGACCCTGAGTAAGACTGAGGAGGAGCTCAACCAAGTCAAAGCCACTGTAAGTAGAAATATGTAAATGTAAATGCAGTTTCTTTGTGTTATTATGTCACAACTTTGGTGCTCACTGTAGCATTGTAGGATTTTTCCAATATCTATCAATAATCCTAAAATCCAATGTTTACCTACCATGCTGGCACCGGTCGCTATGCGCATTTATATTACATAGCTACTCATTTTCCTCACGAGGCTGAGTGGGCCCCGTAACGGCCAGTCACGGAATCAATCATTTGCATGATACAAATTTCTTGACCCCGCCGGGAATCGAACCCGGGTCTCCCGCGTGCAAGGCGAGCGCAGTGACCACTACGCCATGGGAGCTGACGTAAGTAGAATTAGCGGTCGCTGCATTTAGGGTTAGACCACCTTGAAATTTATTTCTTTCATACAGTCCGGCGTAGCGAACGGTTGTATTACGAGTAGTTTCGACGATTTATTTTTATGATCTGAAATCTGACTTTCGCATTTTTTGTGTGTTTTCCACTTTCAGTATAGTAAAAATTCCCTATCTGAACAGGAGAAGCGAGAACGAAGAACCATGGAGCGGAAACTGATTAGAAATGTTGTTTCTTGTTTCGAAAGATGTTTCGCAACATTATACACGTCCAACACGTCTTTTACTGTGAGCAGAATCTTTCACATCTTTTGCTGTTAAGGCTCACCAAGGGCCAGGCCATCTTCTCCGAGATAGTTGTTTCATTGGGACTGGCAGAGACCCTGAGTAAGACTGAGGAGGAGCTCAACCAAGTCAAAGCCACTGTAAGTAGAAATAGCGGTCGCTGCATTTGGGTTTAGACCACCTTGAAATTTCTTTCTTTCATACAGTCCGGCGTAGCGAACGCCCACTCAGTGGCTTAGCTGTAGGGGCAAACAGCCCTAAAGGGTTAAGCTTCTACGAGTATATACTGTGACGGAAAATCCTTTTAGGGAGAAAAAAGGTTCAGCCGCTACCTAGCCTCACACCAATTTCAGCCTTTGACCTTTAAATGGTTATTATTTTACAAATTTTAGTCTTTGAGACTGTCTATAGTCTATAGCATTACTTAATTAGCTGTATTACGAGTAGTTTCGACGATTTATTTTTATGATCTGAAATCTGACCTCCGCATTTTTTTGTGTGTTTTCCACTTTCAGTATAGTAAAAATTCCCTATCTGAACAGGAGAAGCGAGAACGAAGAACCATGGAGCGGAAACTGTCCGAGATGGAGGTAGAACTCAAGGTAAAATACTGGTATGATCCCACGGGATTAAATACAAAGATACGCAATGATCCCACAGAAATAAAATTATAAAATCGAGAGGAGATAGGCCATAAACCCCTGGGATTAAATACATTGTAGATATACCAAGCAAGAACGAGGGAATTTAGAGTTAGAGGGAAAAGATGACCATGGAAATATCATTTGGTAATCTCCTTGGTGAAATCAAAAGTGGGTCCGATAATACCTTATAATAAAATATACCTTTACATACACATTTACCGATTTACACAAAGCGATCAATATTTAGATACACAATATTGGGTATAAGAGATGGTTCCTTCGATGTTGTCCTCTAGAGCTTAATGAATCAGAATGTTACGACACAGACCACACAAGTCTAATGTAGCAGTTGTTTCATTGTCATGGAAACGGCCCTGAAACACTCCTGTCAATACACAATAGTACACACCACATGTAACCATCCTCAGTGGTGTAGTGGTTAGCACGTTGGACTTTGAATGTGGAGGTTGGTGGTTCGAGTTCAAGTCAAGTCATGAAATTTAGCGTCGTGTATCGAGCGGGAAACGACATTTGTGACAAGCAGTTATGCTTAACATAATTAAAATTCCTTTTAGTACACCATAATATTGGGTATAAGAGATGGTTCCTTCGATGTTGTCCTCTAGAGCTTAATGAATCAGAATGTTACGACACATACCACACAAGTCTAATGTAGCAGTGGTTTCATTGTCATGGAAACGGTCCTGAAACACTTCTGTCAATACACAATAGTACACACCACATGTAACTATCCTCAGTGGTGTAGTGGTTAGCACGGTGGGCTTTGAATGTGGAGGTTGGTGGTTTGAGTTCAAGTCAAGTCTTGAAATTTAGCGTCGTGTATCGAGCGGGAAACGACATTTGTGACAAGCAGTTATGCTTAACATAATTAAAATTCCTTTTAGTACACACAAAGCTCCTGTTTGTCCACTTTCCCTCATTTAAACCAGGATTTCCTTGTCAAAAATTTTCCTTTTGGTTCCTTCTTCTATGAAGACTGTAATCTGTACAGTATCTGTAACATGTACAGTACTTAAGTACCTGTGATCTGGCTGATACAGGATATCTGTACAGAACCTGCAAACTGTGCACTTATCACCCATTCTGGTACATACCACACTCATTGGTACTCAACTTTTGTGCTTTGTGGAGAACTTTAAAACCACTGTGACAGATCTAATTGGAATTAGTAGATGTTTACTTATGTACCTACCTACTTACTTACCACAGTATAGTTGAAAATCTGCGTCGTGTAACGACATTTGTGACAAGCAGTTATGCTTAACATAATTAAAATTCCTTTTAGTACACCACAATTTTTTAGTACACACCACATTTTCCTCTGTCTGATTTCCTATGTGTTTTTTCTCTCCCTCCGCCCCCTCCCCCCACGATTTTGATTGTAGCAATTACAAAAGTTGAAAGCAGATAACGAGCGACTGAGAGCGGAAAATCGCGCCCTCACCCGGGTTGTGTCCAAACTAACTTCTTCTCATTCTATCAAGTAGTAGTTAAAACCCGTCTAATATTCGTAACACAACAGGTGGGCATGAGTGAAAACTTTAACTCTTGATGTGTGCCAATTTGTGTTTTGGTTTTGATAGCGTGAGCTAACTTTCATTTGAGCTAAAAACACGAGTAAAATGTTAAAATGTCATTTACAGACCTTTTTATCGATACAAATTTAGCTTGAGACCTATCACTGTACCATTTTGCTAATCCCCCCCCCCCTCAGATTTTGAAAGATATGCCTAAGAAAGTCTGAAATGAAGTTGAGCTTTATTTTAATTATTAATTTTCATGTTGAATTTTTCTCTTCTCCCGGTTGTTTCCAAATTTTCATCTCTCTTATTATGGAAGATTTTAAAAGAATAACGCCTTTTACTGTCCATTATTTTGCTTGTTTCCAATATTGAAACACAGCTCTTTAAACATAACACAAATATTTTCAGAGCTACAAGTTTTTCTTTAGTAATTTTTATTTAGCTTCTTTGGCCTTCCCTTTCTCAATGCCTTTCCCTTATTTTGTGATTCATTCATATTCACTGCAACGTTCCTAGAACCGAACGTAATCAATAGGAATTTATTGAGATCTTTTTAAAACGAGCTGCAGAATTCTCAGAGCGATACGTCAGGTACTTGGCCTGGCGCTCTACCCTGATTAAATTACTCGGCAAGTTTCAACATTAGGTAGTTTAGAGTTCAATTTCAGGGTTTATACGCGACCTGGAAAAACTGGAAAACCTGGAAAAGTCATGGAATTTGAAAATCGGCCAAAAGTCTTGGAAAAGTCATGGAAAATCATGAAAATTTAAAGAAAATTTGGAAAAGTCATGGAATTTGCCACCCGGCCAAAGATTGAAAATGTTCAAATTAAATATAAAGTTTTTCCGAAAAACGGCCTGCGGCGCATTCCCCCTCATTTCCATTGACGTTCTGCTTATTACATATTTTATTTAAATTAAGGGGTAATCTTACTGATTTTTAAGTACCTCCGCCCCCTATTTTTCTTGGAAATTTTCTGGAATAGTTATGGAATTTCATTCCGGGAAAAGCGTATAAACCCCGAATTTAACCCCATGTTGTTGGTGTGATCTCTATTTTTAACACCACTAACATTTTCACATGTAATTTTAAGTTTTAACAATTTGAAGTTGAACTTGTGTTGGAATTGATAGAATCTGTGCAATATTGATGTCGTGGCGAAGATCAGAGCAAAAAGCAATCAATAAGGAGAAAGAAAAGTTCAGAATTTAAGTACTCTTATGACGTCTCTTAACAATATTTGTATATATATTGATGATGATGAACATAAATAAAGGATTTGATATTCAAACACTTGAGGCTAGTTCTAAATGTAGTTTGCACCCTAACTCTAAAAGCAACATAAACATATGTAGTTTTGTTAGAAAAGTATCTCTGCTTATTGGATATGATAATTTGATGAACTAATTCTTCCCTTCTCTTCTCTTCTTCTTCAGGAGCTAGACCAGTTCAAGAAGGAAAACCAACGACTGAAAGACGAAAACGGAGCTCTGATACGCGTTATTAGTAAGCTGTCCAAGTGACTTGAACGTGTTAACCTGCTGGCACCTGTGAATATGACTCAAAAGTCTTTCTGGAATAATAGTGATCGAGAGAATCCGCTCTGTGGATTAGAAATTTCTGAGACTGAGTGGATTAGAAATTCCTATTTCCGAAGCTCAGTGAGGATTAAAAAACCATGTAAAAATTTCTGAGACTCTGTGGATTAGAAATTTCTGAGACTTGGTGGATTAGAAATTTCCATTTCCAAGGCTCTGTATGGATTAGAGATTTCTGAGACTCAGTGGATTAGAATTTTTTGAGACTCGGTGGATTAGAAATTTCTTCGAGACTCGATGGATTAGAAATTTCTGAGGTTCTGTGGATTAGAAATTTCTAAGGCTCAATGGGTAAGAAATTTCTGAGACTCTGGATTAGAAATTTCTAAGGCTCATTGAATCAAAAATTTCCGAGGCAGTGGATTAGAAATTTCCATTTCCAAGGCTCAGTGTGGATTAGAAATTTCCGAGACCCTGTTTATTAAAAATTTCTGATATTCAGTGGATTGGAAATTTCTATTTCCAGGGCTCAGTGTGGATTATAAATTTCTGAGGCTCCTTGCATTAGAAATTTCTAAGGCTCAGTGGATTAGATATTTCTGATGCTCAGTTAGTTAGAAATTTCTCTGAGACTCGATGGATTAGAAATTTCCAAGATTCATTGCATTAGAAACTTCTGACTGAATCATCCAGCACACGTCAAGTGTAGTGTTTGTGTAAATTCGTCGAAAATTTCTGATTGTGATATAAAGAATATAAAAATAAACGCGAAATATGTATTTCACTGAAGAATTCCCTGCTAAAACTCCCCCGTTAAAATTCTATAAGAATTACGACCCCGTGTCAAGATTTCTGGTTGAATCAATCAGATATCTTGATCGATTGAAGCCCAATTTGACCGTGTTAAATTCTAAATACAGTGTAAATATAGCTAGCTTCTACTTTGCGCTTGATTTGGTGTCCAAGGCTGAGTGCACCCCGAAATTGCCGAAAAAAACTTCGACCTAGCCGGACAATGAACTTGGACCTTCTGCGTGAGGCCAGGTGAACTATTGACCGCTAGGCTGTGTAGTTTTATGTTTAGCATACCAATACCATAGAATGTGATAGTTTTTACATCGTGTATGAAAGCAATACACCCCAACTTTATTCCGAATGCGCTATGTTTAATACGATGAAATTATTTTCTACATATTGTACATCTTTAGGTTTTACTTTCGTCATTATCTTGAAGAATGAACGGATGACTTATCGTTTTTGATGTATCCGGCAGTGCAAAATCTCTCTACTAAGAAAGAATATGAGAACTTCTTTTCTAATGTGTTATTTTCAGTAAGTATGTTACCGTTCTTTCTTCAAGAAAACCTCCGTAGTGTTTAAACCAACATACATAGATAGTATTTTTATCTATTTTTTTTGTCACTTTTCTCTTCTTGTTAGCATTGTTTTCCTCTAAATTTTAAAACAAACTGTGGGAATAATTGCGATATTGTGAATTTTTACTGCATGAGGAGTAAAAACTCATGTGTTTTGCACAAGACGGAGAGCGTGAGTTTTTCGACAGAGTTCAGAGAGAGAAAGATTTTTGTTTTTTGATTAGAATACCTAAAATTGAATAGGTATTTACCTTTGTTACTCTTGGGATATAGGTGAATTACCTTGTTTGTTATTCTTTGGATAGGTAAATTACCTTGGTTGTTACCTTTTGGATAGGACTGAAAGCTTTTGTCCCCTCGTAGTCTAAGCAAGGATCTTTCATATGCATACAGAGATGATCATTGATCACCGATGTATTTTTGTTTCATGAAATATTTGGTATGGAAAGAGGAAATAAATATTACTTAGGTCGCCACGCACTTCGAGCCTCAATCTAGGCCTGTCCGGCAAACTTAACGTGTTTGGCGGGTCATTGAAAAGATTTTAAAATGCGACCTGTTTGCTATGAAATTCAGCACAAACTACGTGGGAAGGGGTCTCTGTTCCCTAAAAGGTGCGTTTTGTTGGATTAGAAAGTTTTTTGAACAACAATCTTTGCCAACCTTTAAAGAGTTTTTTGTAAAAAAAAGTTAGGTAACTTTTAAGGATATACAGTTTTTTGTTCCGTGAGACGAAGAAAAGTGAAAGGTTGGACCAATTTGATGCCAGGCATAAGTGTTTACTTTGTAAGTCAAAAATAGCACCAAAATGAATAACTTGCTTTGTTTGGTATTATTACGATTTATAGTTTTTTTTTGTTCTATTTATTTATTTTTGTTAGGTTTTAGTTTTTATTTTATACCATACTTTTGTATTTATTAAAATTTGAAGCGAAAAAAAGTATAATTTATTGCGAAAAAGTAAGCCCCCGTGCTTTTTGGTCTTGTTATTTTTACGATGCTATGTTGGAAATTAAGGACGCTACAACCCAATTCTACATATTCTACAACCCAATTCTCAATTTTTCACGCATTTTCAACTATCCTGAGGGCTCCAGCGCCTAACCTCTTCCTCTTCGACGGAATCCGGGGCGTTAAGTTTGAAAAACTTCTCACTTTTCGTTCCGTGATTACACCTCGTTAGCTCATTACCTCATCACAGGAGCTTGTCAATAATTCGCGTTATGTGTGCTCTGCTTGATGGTGTGCAAGCTGATGTTCTCATTGAACGTTAAGTGTTCACTTGGAAGGTGAGAATTTATTACACCGCGTTTGTACGAGATTTTATAGTTGTGAAGCTCTTAGGCCGGGGGCCACAAAGTGAGTTTAAACTCTGCTTGATGGTGTGCAAGCTGATGTTCTCATTGAACGTTAAGTGTTCACTCAGAAGGTGAGAATTTATTACACCGCGTTTGTACGAGATTTTATAGTTGTGAAGCTCTTAGGCCGGGGGCCACAAAGTGAGTTTAAACTCCGTTTAAATTTAACTCTCGTATTAAGCAATCTGATTGTTTAATCCGAGATTAAAACTTAAACCGAGTTTAAATTCACTTTGTGGCCCCTGACCTTAAGAGTAATTTTTCTTGGTGTGTTTTTTCCACCCCTAGATCTACATTGGCCCAGGGTCTACGATCTATTCTGTGTAACAACTTGTTCGTTATTTTTTGGACCGTTTTCAATTCTGCGCTTGTGCAGAATGCTGGAGATGTACGTATTTACCAGGTGAACGATAGCGTAAACCACTTTGTCTTTGGCGGTCAATTTCAAGGGTAAGTATAACTCTATTATTATACTGCAACTGATAACCAATAGGATAAGTGAGACATTGTCTACCATTAAAGCTAAGGGTACATTGAGGACCGAGGTAGACAGTAAATAGGTGAGGATAACTGTAGTATGTAGGCAGGTAGGTATATTATTATAAATTGTAGAGATATGTAAACACTGTATGTCTACAAGATGGGAAATGGTTGCTAGGCACTTGTCTCACCCTACTTTATCTGTTTACTACTTTCACTCCATTGCTCCAACTTGAGCTTACATTTCCTTTAAGATGTTCCTTTTTTTTTTTTGTTGTTAGTACCTTCAGCACTGATAATTTCTCTTTTGTTATCTTGATGGCATAGTTTAGAATCTCTTGGTCTCATTTTGAGACTTCAGTGTAGTAGGTGGATATCTCCATTCAATTTATTAAGGTAAACCTGAAGTATGGTACAATTGGTACATGTTGATCATTCCTTGTTCAAATTCAAGGAGTTACAAAAAAATAAAAGAGAAAGTTTGAAGAAAGAGCTATACTTCTAAAGGTACAAAATGCCTACCTATAGTTAGGGCAGCCACTCACCATCAGGTGTACCTGTATCTAATAGTGTGTTTGCTCATCAGCTAGACCTGACGGATGTACCTGGTCAGATGTACCTGTCAGGTCTACTTGATGCCTTAGATGAGTGTAGAATCAAAATATTCCCGACTCTCAGAGTGAAAGGTGATTTCTCATTTCTCGCCCTTTTCACCCTACACCTCACAGCTCCGGATACAATTAACAAACTAATAAAATCCATCACCCCAGCTACCATCCCTCCTCCTTCTTGCTATTGAATGCTAGGTGTTAGTATTTACTCTTGAGGTGTTAGTATTGAGTGCCTACGATCTCGGACGGTCTTGTGAGAGGAAAACTTTTGATTTGTGAACCGGTGTTGTATTTTGTTTTTATTGTTTATAATCACCCTAAACGTAGAGGTTGAAAATTTCGTGCCTTATGATCATAGGGTATGGGGTAATTTTTGTGAACGCTAGCTCTCGGTCCCTTTCTATATCATTACCAAATTTTGTTTGGTGGAGGAACTTTGCTTAGGAAAAATTACCTTCGAAAGAGTGCTTCTGTGTATAGTATACGAGTACTATTATGAGTTATTTTAGTGCTATTATGACTTAATTTTAGTGTTATGAGTTAAACTTGGTATTATGAGTTATTTAAGTTTGAAGTGGCCTTCTTTTAATAGGCACTACCAAGGTTAGGTGAGATCTTCAAGGAACTTCAAGTTATTGAAAGTTTTGAGTGTTAAAACCTTAAAAGTCGATATGATCAGACCACGGCCTTTGTTAAAAAGGAAATCCTCAGCCGGGAGAAAGAAACGTGTGAAGCAGCGATACCTGAGAGTTCTGGTGACCAAGGTAATGTTCTACATATTTGATTTTTATGTTCATTGAAAGAACACTTCAGGTGGTATTGTGTTCGATGTACTTAGGTGAGGACTATCTTCAAAGTATTGTGGATCAGAACTGGACTCCCAACCCTACCATCTTGGATTTCTAATGGTTTAATTCAAGCGCTACTAGTTAAAGTCAGTTTCCTAAGGCCAGCCACTCAATATCAGGTAGACCTGAGAGGTACATCTGATCAGGTCCGCCTGTCAGGTCTATCTGATACCTGATGATCACGCACACTATCAGGTAAAGCTGACAGGAGGACCTGATCAGATGTACCTATCAGGTCTACCTGATAGTGAGTGGCTTTCCAATACATTAGATTTAATTTTGGTTTCAGCTGGATGATATCAACCTCCTCTTCCTACCCCATCAGAAGAACAAACTCATCTGGTATTATCAGGATGTTCTGGAACCTGTGGAATCCCTGGTAGCACCAGTGGATCCTGTAAGTTTGCAATTTGTTATCTCTCTCCAATTAATTGTCTTAAAGCTCTTCTTCACATCAATTTCCATATTTTAATAATCTATTTACACTGGTAATGCCGCCACTGGTTGTTACTCGATTAAACTGGCTACTCAATTGTCCTCACGAGGCCGAGTGCACCCCGAGTGTCGAAGTTTTTTCGGCTCAGTGCTCCAAGCATAGAGCCGAAAAAACTTCGACCTAGCAGGGAATTGAACCCGGGATTTCCGGCGTGCAAGCCTAGTGTGATACCCACTCAGGCACGGAGGTTGCTTGATAAATTCATTTCTCCTCCAAAATATGACAATTACTTACACCTTTTCTGTCCTTCATAGAACAAGCCCAGCACCTCCACAAAATCATCCAAGCTGGCAGGACCTCCCACTCAATTCGTCAAGAAGAGAAAGCTTTTCCTGACAGATGGCTATTCGATTCCGTTGCGAGACGTGGCTATGTACATGATACGACTTAACACCAACCGAATGCTGCCTGAAGAGGGATTCAATAAGGTAAGACTTTTTTCGTTACTTATCGAATAAATTGCCTCCCTTTTATAAGGTGCATAATGTACTTGTAAAGAATATAAGGGATAAATTGACTCTCTATTATAAGTTGTTTACAAATGCAGTACCCTATCCCATAACATATGATGACGTGTACTCTTAAGTTTGTTAAGGGCTGCAGGCTGGGTTCTAGCTTCAAGGGCTAGTCAGGTAAAAAGTTCAAGGGCTGTAAGCTGAAACTGACCTAAATACTAAACCCTTCGTAGGAATAGCGATGTAAATACCCGCCATTTGAATTCATTCGAGGTACTTTACTTTACGTGTCCCTTTCATGAAAGGCCGCCAGATTACATTTTCCCAATGTGTTGCTACTTCGATTGCTGCCGGATTTGCCAGGAGCTAAAAGGCCTCATTTTCTCAAGAAAATGGCCTAACGGTCAATTCTTGACATTAGCTAACATCAGGAATAACAATAACCTACCATATTACAGGATCTATTCTGCGGTATAATTCGAGCGGACGTGGGCCTAGTCCTGTCTATCCAGCGTATCATGGAGACCGTATTCATGGAGTCTTTGGTTCACTATGTCCCGGATCCTGAGGAAGAAGATGTCAGCAACTTCTGCGAGGTGAAGAATCTGCTTCTACCTGGCCTTCGATCCTTTTGTAGTGCACTCAGAGTATGCGAGGAGGTAAGAACTCCTATGAGAATCGATGTTCTACTTGTCAGCATTCCTATGCATATGAATTGGGATTTTTTTTTCTAAAACTAGGGCTACTAGAGATTACGGAGAATCACTCTTGAACGAAAATACTGTGTCATCAGATTATCAGTTATGTTCACGAGAAAGAGGCACTGTTGTCAAGTCTCTTTCAGAAATATAGAGAAAAAGAAGTTATGAATGGGAAAATCTGAACAGTCGCTTATGGGGGGGGGGGGGGGGGGGGTTTAAATCCTCCTGTTTACCAGGCGAGCGTCTTGACCACTACGCCACCAAAGCAGGTTAACGTTTCCTTTTTTATCCTTCCTTGCTCATCCCCTCCTCAGGTGTGGGTAGTGGAGGAGTGTCTCAAGAAGAACATTCTCGCTCTCAATGAAGCCTCTGATACTTGAAAATCTTAAAATTCCATAGTGAGATCTGTGTCAGTCCAAAAATGTCAAATTAAAATCATTGGTAAGTAAGTAAATAAATTCAAATCTTTGGTAAGTAAGTACTTCAATAGTTCATTCCAACACTGAAGCCATAGTTAGCAAGCTTTTCTTTTCCTCACTTCAGAGAGCATCCAAAACTTCTGTCACAGCCTGTTGAAACTTTCTGTCATATTTCATTTATTTTAATGGGTAAAGACAGTTACCTTATTATTTGCCTTTGTCTTTGCTTTGTTAAAAATACTTCATTTTACATGGAAATGCCTTCAGTTTGTGAGAATTCTCTAGGAGGAATAGTTTGATTCAAGTCACAATGGTTAAATTTAGAGATAAGTTAAGTAAAGGAACTAGAAAAAGCTCCTTTTTTCTTTTGGAAATTTTTAACCCAAACTTGTTGCATTTTTCTCTGTATTAAAAACCAACTTTAATCCTCTAAGGAAGAACAGTTCAGAGTTATTTTTCTTTATTCATAGTGCCCTAAAACTGTCTCTATGAATCATTCCTATTAAAGGAGGAAAACCCTTTGTAATCTTTTACTGCTTCAAAAACTTTAAAATTCAAACTAAACTATTGTTCTTATTAAAACACCACAACATAACATCATGGCTATGTTTGACAAGGTAAGATCAAAATAACAGGGTTCAACTGTTCATTATGTGAATGATTAAACCGTGTTTACCACTGTTTCTTTGAAAGTTTTCTATGGACTTAATTTCTGAGAAGTTAGATTTTTGTTACAAACCCCAAGCCTCATTTCTCTCCAAGTTTAATGTATGACCAGGTCAATCCCGCTATGGCTGGCAAAACCCATGTTATGGTCAAGATAACAAGTCAAGTTCCCCCCCCCCCCCGGCATTACATCAGTAGAAACTAGTGAGCTAGTGACTCCCACTCAATTTGTTTCTACGAACAGTGGGTTGGGTGGAAGATCTCCTCCAGTATTCCAATGGAAATTTTTTTACTCACTTCATAATTTCAAACTAATCCTTTGGCCAGCCACTCACTATCAGGTACACCTGATCAGGTTCGCCTGTCAGGTCTACCTGATAGTGTATGTGCTCATCAGGTATCAGGTCAACCTGATCAGGTGTACCTTTCAGGTCTACCTGATAGTGAGTGGCTGGCCTTACAGAAATCATGAGGAGAGGACATTTTATCGACCATGTCTGAAGTCATTTGACTCGATCGTACATAGTTAAGGTGTTTATAAAGTTGTAGTATAAGGTGTTTATAAAGTTGGTCGATCACACCGGACGCCATGTTTAATTTGATGCAAGAATTTCGGAAGGAGGATTCCTCCTCGGAGGAAGAGGAGGAGTCTGAGGATCTTATACAGGTGAGAGAACTCGGGGTCCTGGGTTCGATCCTCGCTTAGAATTTTCCAATTTTATCCTTAAATAGCCGAACTTTGTGCCCAAATAACGGCCGAACCGTTCATTTCTGGAAACCCAGGGACATTTTTGATCCACATAAATTATCGCTCGCTGCAGAGGTTGAGATACCTGGGCCGAAATCTTAAGTCCTGAAAAACGTGAACTCTTTTTGAGTTTTTAAAAATTTTGGCCTTAAAGGTACGTAGCGGCAAAACCGTACATTTCTTGATGCCTGGCCCATCAACACTTTTACTCTACATGTGTAGGTAATTAGTTATTGAACCTTTCTGGAAAGTTTGAATAAGCTGAAGGGAAAGGTAAAGTCCTCAGAACCGCTCATTCCTTTTGACCTTCTTCCATTGTTTAGCCTTAAATAACGAACCGTACATTTCTGGTGTGAAAAATAAAGAGGACCAGTAAATCTTTGTTAGATAGACAAGAAAAGTAACACGTTAACAACATAAGTGTAATCCAGGTACAAGATGTATCATTTCGTGTCAGTTTTAACCTATAAGTCTACAAAAATAAAGTACTTACATTTGTTGAAAAAAAGTATTTTTCGTCGTCCTACATTCGAAACATTCCCATGTTTTATAAGAAACAAACATGACGTCATTCTGGTACCTGGTACTGCATAGAGTCAACTTTACACCCTACACCCTTGTCCTTACTGCTTTAGGGGGTAGGAGAAGGGGGTGGGGTGGATAATAAAGGTAAATAACAATAATAATAAATAAATAACAATAATAATAATAAATGCAAATAGTGGCGGATTAACAACTTACACCCTGGTTTAACTTGAAAGATACTTTTGTGGTACCTACTCTAGAAAGATGGTCTAGCAGGAACTGTAACAACTAAGGTCTTCCCGAAATCGTAGTGAGAAGGAAGACAGGATAGAAAGCCAGACGTTCCGAGAACGAACCTTCCAGGAACGGAAAGTTTCGGTCAGAAAATTTCCGCCCTGGCCGGAATTTGAACCCAGCACCTCCAAGTTGATTGTCAACCACAAATTGAACATTAAATAGCCATGTTTTTGCACATTCACAGAGGCGGATGGAGGCATTTCGGTCAGAAATTTTTCGGCCTGGCCGGGATTCGAACCAAGCACCTCCAGGTTGAGAGTCAGCCACAGCCACATATTGAATATTAATGATCATGTTTTTGCACGTTCACAGAGGCGTAGGGTTAGTTCAAAAATTGAATGTTAATAGCCATGTTTTTGTACGTTCACAGAGTTGGAGAGTTAGTTAAAAAAAATCGAATATTATTAACCATGTTTTTGCACGTTCTCAGAGGCGGAGGGAGGAGGTGGAGAGGAAGGCGAGGAGAGGAGAGATGGATCCCAGATTGGAGTTCACATTTCAGCTGCTCATGCAAGGCACTGGACTGCTGAGGAACGAAATTCTGGACCACGTGTTTGCCGACAATATGGTGAGTTAAAGCGTATTTTACTTGAGGAATCAGAACTGAACTCCCAACCCTACCATCTTGGATTTCCAATGGTTTAATTCAAGCGCTACTAGTGGTTAAAGTCAGTTTCCTAAGGCCAGCCACTCAATATCAGGTAGACCTGAGAGGTACATCTGATCAGGTCCGCCTGTCAAGTCTATCTGATACCTGATGATCACGCACACTATCAGGTAAACGTGACAGGAGGACCTGATCAGATGTACCTATCAGGTCTACATGATAGTAAGTGGCTTTCCTAATACATTAGATTTAATTTTGGTTTCAGCTGGATGATATCAACCTCCTCTTCCTACCCCATCAGAAGAACAAACTCATCTGGTATTATGACAGTTGAGAAGTTTAATGTAATAGAAAGTCGTGTGATGTTCACACCAGATTTTTTTTTGGACCGTTTTCTATTCTGCACTTGTGCAGAATGCTGGAGATGTACGTATCTACCAGGTGAACGATAGCGTAAACCACTTTGTCTTTGGCGGTCAATTTCAAGGGTAAGTATAACTCTATTATTATACTGCAACTGATATTATACATTATGTATTTAGGTAAATGGCTTATTTTGGTGACTATTTACTTCTGGAAAGATTCGAGTACCCCCTACGTCCCGTCCCAAGCATATGAAATTTTCTTTTTATAGTTACCTACATAGGCAATAAATTTCCTCATTCTAGGAAGAAGACAAGTACCTGCACGGAAAAATCTGTTACTTTGTACCTATATTAGAAAGAACAATACATATTATAGGTACCTAACTTTGATGCCGTGCATTTCAGAAAGCAAAGTTTTTCTGCATGACATTCGCGTGACAAAAACATGTTAGTTTGAATTTCAGAAAAGAGGTACAACCACGAGAAAATTATCTCAGGACCGTTCAAAACAATGGGGCTCTGGAGTCCATTTTCTTTGGAAAGTCGACTTGAGTATAGAATTACTTAATTACTTTTGGTCTGATTTTTCCGGATAGGTATTGTATACTTTTTTAAATCGCTTCTTAACACATTTTAAGAGACAAGTTAGCTCCGAAGGTAGCGCACCTGACTTGTAGGTAAGCACTTAGTGCTAGGTCGCGGTTTCGATTCCCGCTCGGTTTTAACTTTATCCGAAACACATAAGGATCTTCCTCGGAAGGGCTGGATTTCTTCTATCCTGGCTTTCCCTCTTCGATTCCGGGACGATGAGACCTTTGTCGTCACAGATTCATAATTGTGATCGTTTTTTTCTTTCTTCGTTCTCCCTACTCCCTATAGATTCCCGAAAGAGAGCATTTATTCGCCCCTGCTAATATCAGAATAGATGTTATAAATTCGGGTGAGTTCAGAAAGACTTTGTCGGGGACTGTCTCTTTTTTATTGCTTTCGAATTTTATGCGATGTGAGAAAAATATGGGACCCTTTTTGTTATTGTATTATTTTTTATAAAATTGACAAAGCTAATCAAATCAGATAGATGCTCTAGTCTCTACTCCTCACGCAGTGCAGAACTAGGAAAAGAAAAATGGCTACCAGGCTAATATTTGGGCTTCACTTTTTCACGCACCAGTCCAACCAATGTCCACTGCTGTTTAACCTTCTTGAACTTTTCCTAGGTCAACGGACTGGCGGTAAAATTCAAATTTCTCAAATTTAAAATTTTGAACATTTGAACGGAAGGGCTAATGACAATCGAAGTCGTGCCCCTTTTAAAATAAATTTATGAAAAAATTTGAACGGAAATGCGGGAAATGTGAAGTGAAAATATGGTTTTTGCCTCGTGTCCCTCGCCCTTGTGGTTAGTTTGTGGGTTTTGTGAGTACAGTGATGGATATTATTGGAAATTATCTCTTAGAAACAGTTGAGATTTTGAGAAACAAGCAGTTCCAGCTAACCCAAAAGTTTCAGCAGAATCCAATTATCCAACAGTAAATCTTAACACAGAAGTGTTTTGCCATCCATACCATGCAGTGTGTTTTTCAAAGTCCAAGTAAGTTTCTCTGTGGATTTTAAAGCTTGTGCAAACTTTACCCCTGGGTCTCTGATAAACTTCTAAAAATTGGTTACTTTATCAACAGGTTGAAATCTTAGCTAAAGCTCCTGTTTACCTATTTGTATATTTATAAACCTTAATTTAAAGTAGATAGCAATCGACCTTTTGAGTAAGTATGCTCGGAAAGTCCCTCATCAGATGGACGATAAAATATTGGGTGGGTTTCACAACCTACTTTTTAGCCTCTAACCTCTAACCCTGTTAGCTTAATAGCCTTGTTAAGCATATACAAATCAAATGGAACTGAACAAGCCTTCTAAGGGCTGAAAAAACATTGGTGAAATCCGCCCTTGGTATTATTGCTTACCGTTATATGATTATGGATAAGTGATTGTTTTTCATACGACTCTAGTTTTGCCTACTTTGTAGGCTTTATCAAGGAAACCCCTTGGTGCAACTATCCTATATCCGAAAGCAATGTGCTTGCAAAGCTTATATCCTCATCATGCAAAGGAACTCAAATGTCATGAAAGTGTCAGCGTGTCAGGAAATACCTTCATAGTTTTTATTTTCTTCAACTTTACTATTTTTCCTTCTCCATTTCTATTTTGCATTCGTTGGGTGCCGTCAAAGTTGGCACGTATGAATTTGGCACTAGTAAAGAAATAAATACTCGTATGTACCTAGGAATTTTCAAGACTACCAGGTATCAGGTAGACCTGACAAGCGGATCTTTTAAGCCGTACCTGTCAGGTCTACCTGATAGTGTGTGTGCTCATCAGGTATCAGGTAGAACTGACACTCCTGTCAGGTACACCTGATCAGGGGTGCCTGTCAAGTGTACCTGATAGTGAGTGGCTGGCCTTATGCAGCCACCTCGCCCCTTGACTTTTTTTAATACCTTGTAATTCGGGATTGGTCCCATAATTTTACCAACAAGAGAAAAGAATAAAATCTTGTAGTGTTGTTCCTTGTTGATGTAACCCTTGTAGCTCCCACCTGATGTGCTAGTAAATATGAAGATACCATTTACTAGTGAATATTATACTCGGATACCATTCGGTGTTTAGACACGAGATATTCCAACAGCTTTTACTGTGAAAATTTGTGAAAAAAAGCGAGAACCAATTTCTGGCTTTATTGATCGCGAAAAAACAGTCGTTTTGGATTATAAGTGCCATCAGTAGAAACTAGTGAGAGTTATGTTCATGAGAAAGAGGCACTGTTGTCAAGTTTCTTTCAGAAATATAGAGAAAAAGGAGTTATGAATGGGAAAATCTGAACAGTCTCTTATAGGGGGTGGATGCTCCAAATTATAGGTCTATAAGAAGGGGCCCTCACCCTGCCCTGAAGTACGTCTTTTTGTGATACTTGGGAAAATATAGTCACTGGGAGTGTAGGACTTCTGATAGCATATTAAAACTCGTGCTCTATGGAAAATTTAAACCAAAGCTTAACTCCATTTACAAAAAGCCCACTCTGAGGCTCAAGTGTTGGGGCAATTGCCCCAAGGGATGGGTTAAGGTTATGCGAATTTACGAACCTTTAACCAAACCCCACCTTCTCCCCCATACAGGTGTGCGAACAGAAGAACCTGTTCGAGGACGACATGACCATTCTGACCCAGGTGCCATCTCCTCTGGAGGCGCGGGAAATCGCAGAACGCCAAGAAGACGTCCTGATTCTGGAAGACCGTCTCAAGATGTGGATAAAGCGTGTGACAGAGGTGCTGAGTGAGAGCGAACAACTGAGGAAGGAGAGTGACTGTTGTGGCCCTCAGGATGAGCTGGAGTATTGGAAGAAGAGAGGAGCCAAGTTCTCCCAGATTGTGACCCATTTGAGGGAGAAAGAAGTGAGTTAACCTGACCCGAAGAGGGTCCTGAGGGTTGTAGCCTGGGCCCACACTTTGAGATTAGAGTTTATCCAATTAGATTAATCAATCTGATTTTGATTAATTTTAGACTTTTTATGAAGAGTAACCAATCAGATTGCCTGACCCACGTGGATTAAATGTAATGCAAATGTGAATTAATTTTTTTTTTTCAAACAAATCGATTTCAGAACTATCTGTCCTACAGTTTAGGAGTTACGGGTTCGAGTCTTCAATTATGTACTTCCCAATATATTCCAGGTACAAATGACAATCCAATGTCTGACGCTGGCCAAAAGCAAGATCATCCCCGTCTGGAAGGAGACAGACATGAAGATCACCTATTGTTTCAACGAGGCCCGTGACAACGCCAAGTATATTCAAGCCATGGAGCACTATTGCCATTCCCTCTACATTGATGATCCAGAGAGAATGTGCCAGTCCATATTGAACCTACTGCAGACTGTACGGCTTATACATAGTGTGTCCAAGTATTACAATACGTCGGAGAGGATTAGTAGTCTCATGGTGAAGATTACGAGTCAGATGATTGAAACGCTCAAGCTGTATATTACTTGTCGAGGTAAGGATCCTATTGTTTTGTTTTTATTTATTATTATTTTATGGGTTTGATAGAGGGAACTGTATCTACTGAGGTGTGAGAAGGGCCATTGGCTATTTAAGCCCCTATGTCACTTTTGACCTGATTAGATCTTTTGTGACTACATGGAAAAGAAGAATGAATAATCTACTTAGGTATTATCGTCTCAAAATGGAAGAGAAAAAGAAAACAGGAGAGGAGCCGTTCTGAGAACGAACCTTATCTATTTAGGATAAAGTTCGCTTCGGACTGTTACTCTCCAAAATAACGTAACGACATTCAAGATCGACGAACTAGGCCCTAAATATAATTCGAAAAATAAATAAAAATAGACAACTCAAAGTAAATATCATTTTTGTACAGTTAGTTGTATATTTTCGTTAACATTTTTTCGCGTAATGTCTAAAAATATGTAAACATTGAACAAATATTTGCATCCGAGATAAGTTATTGATAAAAAGATTCAAAATATACATCATTACACAGTAACGGGTAGTAAACTGCCAAATAAATACACAGGAAATCCCTCCCCTAATTTTTGCCTCGTAGAAGGGCATGTGGGTCAAGTAATAGTTCAAGTTCACTTCAAATCATACATGAGAGATTTATTAAGGCTAAATCTGATGTAGAAGTTCGAACCAAAAACTCTTTAATGCCTAAACATAAACATTCTATCTACACAATATACTAGCCAGTTCAAGTGTTAATCCTAAAAAAAATAATAATAAAAAAAAAGAAATAAAAAAAAATAGAACAGAGGCTTACTTTTATGGAGCCTTGAAATAAATTAAGGTTTACCATGCACTTATTTCCTTTGTAATATGTTACAATTTTTAATAGCAGTATAGCAGATAATTTCTTGTTTAAAGGCTTTCCCAAATTATTGTGAAGGTCCTCTTGGCTGGATATTTGTTAGCTTTAGATAGTACAGCTTACCCCGGAATAGGGTCAACAACATCGGGTGCATTAAGGGTCGAGATACCCGTGCATAACTTATTCTTAAAGTAGATAGTATAGTTGGCAGCTTGTGGTTTTACTGTGTGAGTTGCTTATAATAATATGTCTAAGCTGGAGCAGATTCTGCGGGGGGTGCTTCAGCTGGTGGGGCAGGTTCAGCTGGTGGTGCGTCTGCAGGTGGGGCTGGTGCACCTTCAGCAGGTGGGGCTGGTGCACCTTCAGCTGGAGGGGCTGGTGCACCTTCCGCGGGGGGTGCACCTTCCGCTCGGGGTGCACCTTCAGCAGGAGGAGCCGGGGCACCCTCAGCAGGTGCTGGAGCCCCTTCAGCGGCAGGGGCTCCCTCTGCAGGGGGGGGGGCTTCAGCAGGGGGGGCACCTTCAGCCGGAGGGGGACCTTCAGCAGGCGGGGCAGGAGCCCCTTCAGCGGCAGGGGCTCCCTCTGCAGGGGGAGCTCCCTCAGCAGGGGGTGCACCTTCAGCCGGAGGTGCACCTTCAGCAGGCGGTGCACCTTCAGCAGGGGGTGCACCTTCAGCCGGTGGTGCACCTTCAGCAGGGGGTGCGCCGTCTGCTGGCGCTTCTCCTTCAGGTTTAGGTTCTCCCCCCTCTGTTTCTTCATGGGATGCTTGTCGTCTGAGAGTATCCTTGACAACAGATTTGAGTAGTGGCTGAGGTGTGGCAGACACGGCACTCATGAGTTTCTCTACCAGGTCATCTATACTGACTGGGTTGGAAGCACTCACTGTGTCCTTCAGGTACAGCCATAGCTCCTCAGGGTTAGGTGTGACAGGTGAGGGAGGTGTTGGAGGAATTTCCTCTACAGGTGGCTCAGGTTCAGGTTCAGGTGGTGGTGGTACTTCCTCGACGGGTGGTTGTTCACCTTCAGGAGGTAGTGGGGTTTCCTTACCATCCTCTACATCAGATGCGTCTGTTGCTGATTCTGGTTCAGGTTCTGGCTCTGGTATGGGTATTCTCTTCTTCTTACTCTCAGGTTCCTTCACCCATTCTGGTTTCTTCTCTTTCTCTGCATCTTCCATACTGAATTCTCGTTTCTTGACGGCCTTGAGTTGACTCCTGAAATTGAATTCTGCCGCTTTCTTTTGGAGTTTGGCAAATTTGTTTTCATATTTGGAAACTTTCTTCAAAATGGGTCGTACGAACTTTCCTCTCAGATCGTTGACTTGTTTTCCGAGCTCAGTAATTTCAAAATCTTTCAACATTATCTCACGATCTAGTTCGTATTTGATGGCTTCCAAGTTGTATATCCGCTGCCAGTATTCCTGACAGAGGTCTCCTATTTCATCTTCTGCCATATCGTCCGTGTCCTTGGGCTCTCCACATCTTTCATCAATCACGCGTTTCCTTTCCAAAGCTCTTCTCTCTTGTTCTCTTTTTAATTCTTCGGCAGCTTTCTTTCTCAATAGTAATCTGAGTTTCTTCTTACGTTCTGGTGTCATGAAACCCTTCTTCCGTCTTGCCCCCGAGGCCTCCTCCATTCTCCTTCTGACCTCTGCTCTCTTCCTCTCCAATTCCTCCAGTTTCAATCTCTTGGCTTCATCCTCTGCAGATGCTGCTGCTGCCTCCGCAGGTGTCTCCGCTGCTGCTGGTGTTTCCTCTCCCATGATGGAACTTTAACTTTGACTGGATCACTGAACTTTAAGTTTAACTTTGAAGATTCACCACCGCGATGTCGCGACTTACATGTGACTTACGCGACGAACCGTAACGAAATGAAATGAAACTGCCTCCGTGTCGTGACAATTTCGGTCACGTGATGTCGATTAGATGTAAAAATAAATTGCATTTAGTCTATCAACAATTTGATGTATTTGTAATTGATCGGAGTGCGAGTTGCCAACTGTCCTTATAGGCGTGGAATTCACCCTTAGTTTATATCATTATTGATATTCACACTTGTGTAGGTATGTCTCATTGGAATTGTTTCTATTCGAATACAGGGTAACTTAATGAAAACGTATTCAAAAAGAGTTCCGTTAGTCCATGATATTTGAATTTTGATTATTAATTTACAAAACAAGTTTGATTATAAGTTAAGCATCGAATCGATGAATCCTGCGAGATTGAAATCGTTCGGAATTGCAAGCAAGTTTTGGAAAATAAATTAGATAGACAAATTTAACCTTCAATCATGATGGACCTTTAGTGAGACATCTGGAACACCCATAACGAAATTTAGGACATCAGTTGACCCTCTATTGTTGTAGAAAAAATAATTCTAATGCAATGACGAATCTGATTTCATTTAGATATTGACGTGATATTGATTTTTTTTTTTGACAAATGTAAATTTGTCTCCTATTGAGTTTTACAAGGGTCCCAGCTCTTTGATTTCAGCAATTTATTTTCTTTCATTCATAAAATCTTCCAAATGTACATGGTTATTTTCTCTTCAACACTTTACTGCATGCCTATCCCATAGTATGTCTCATCAAATAAACTAAAAGGGACAAAATATCTATTCTTCTCACAAAAAAAGAGGTTTGATAGAGGGAACTGTGACTGCTAAGATCTTATCGTCCCGAACGCTAAGAGGGAAGGTAGATAGGACATTAGAAAGCCAGCCATTCTGAGAACGAACCTTTACATTTTCTTTTCCATTTCCTCTCACAGGTAAGGAGACTGTCTGGTCCCAGGACAGGGCTGTTGTGAGACTCAAGCTAGTCAACTGCATCAAACTGAACCGGCAATATCACGCTACTTATCAGATGGTGAAGGAACTTCTTTAAAAAAAACAGTGACCCAAAAACTTTTCGTCGGATTTATCTTTTTTCACGGAAAATTTGAACACATTTTTATGGGACATTAAACGAGAAACTACTTTTTTTCGGCAGGATCCATGAAGCTTTTTCTTGGCAATTTCGAGAAGACTGACGAAAAACGCCGACCTCGTCTGTACACGGAAAAAAGCGGAGATGAGGAGGAGGAGGAGGAGCAATTTCGAGAAAAGCGAATTAGGTGAAAAATGTGACTAGGCTACAACTTTTTTTCCTCCATCCACTCCACCCCTGATGAGCGCTGGAAAGGGGCACCTGCTGGCTTTCGCCCCAATGTCCCTCGACTGAAAACTACCCAAGTGTTCCAAGTTCAAGTACTTTGTATGAATGGTTGAATGGTGCTTCATACTTACACATACAGTACAAACGTTTTACTTTGTGCTACTGCCTATGGGGGTATGTACGTTATGTACATTTTACATACCCCGTAGTCACCATCAGCCTAGCTAAGCCTCTCAATCAGCCCCAAGGTGATAGCTTTGGACTGACATTTGGTTTTGACTACAAATTTTTTCCTAGTGTTATGCCTATGCCCTTCGCACACAACCTTTGTTATTTCTCTAGCAAAGGAAATTTCAAGCTGGTATCCTCCCTGTTTAAAGTCCCCTAAGTGAGTTTCATTCTGGCAGTATAAGCAGGGTATATTCTATTTTATTCAAGGAACTCAAATTCCTACAAACGTTTTACTTTGTGCTACTGCCTATCGGGGTATGTACGTTATGCACATTGTACATACCCCGTAGCCACCATCAGCCGAGCTATACCGACTTTCAAGAGAATAGAAGGTTTCGGTTTCTAATGGAAAATTTAAGACGAAGGATTTCCCCTCTAAAACTCGTCAAAGTCGGGGACACACTGAAATAACTCAAGCCTTTAGCTACAGACGATCATGAAATTTAAGACGAAGGATTTCCCCTCTAAAACTCGTCAAAGTCGGGGACACACTGAAATAACTCAAGCCTTTAGCTACAGACGATCATTTATACCGCCATGGTTCTTTTCTATTCTCTTCACAGTTTCTACTCGATTCGTTCTTCACAAGTGTACAACGCGTGAAGCTGGAAGTTCGCTATACCGCCATGGTTCTTTTCTATTCTCTTCACAGTTTCTACTCGATTCGTTCTTCACAAGTGTACAACGCGTGAAGCTGGAAGTTCGACCCCTGTTTCTACCCCCTCTGGTCCGTCTCACTTCCATGCTACATCCAGCCCTGTCCATACTGCAGTGGACAGACAGGGGATGGAGGAGTTTCGTCAGACATATGGAGGTGGCGGTGCAGAATTTCGATGTCCTGGTTACGAGGTAAAAATCATGGAGGGAATGTATAAGTACTGTTTTATTTAGACTGTCAGCTTAGAACAAGTTGTTCCATTATACTAACGGATTAATAGAGCACCTCTTTATTGGAACAAGCAAGTAGGTAAAATAAAAATTTTTATAAGTACTGTTTCATTTAAATTGTCAGCTTAGAACAAGTTGTTCCATTATACTAACGGATTAATAGAGCACCTCTTTATTGGAACAAGCAAGTAGGTAAAATAAAAATTTTTATTAACACATTTTACATTCAAGATTCTTCAAGTAAAAGCTGCGTATCAAAACATTTTAAAGCCCGGAGCGCTGAGCAGTTCTCCTTCTCTGAGAACTATGTGTTTGGAAAGTTCGATGTGTTTTGTGAGAGACTGAGCAAGATCATTGCCATGTTTGAATAAAAATTCTAACGCTAAAATGTGGGTTTTCCCCGTCGATCAATCAGTTAGTCCCAGCCTCCCAGCTTAGTTACCTTTGATACACAAAAAGTCCACTCTGATTCTTAGGTATAGGTACAAGCCCCCAAAAGACGAATCTACCTTTGAGGGTAGCGCTTCCGTAAGCTCTAGGTTCGATTCCCGCTCGCGGTGAACTCCTACACAGATAATTTTCGTTCTCTTAACACCTGTTGTCTCTTATCCTGTTCTCATTCTCTCTTTAATTTTGGGACGATAAGATCTCTGTTGTTGCATATCCCTCTATCAGTCTATCAAATATGTATCTAGAAGAAAAAGAATACCACTAGATGACTTCTTATACAAAAACGAAAAAATTTCCTTAACTAATGAAATAACCTACCTAGGTATCAAATTTGACGAAAAATTAAAATGGCTGAATCATCTCAAAACCTTAAAAAATAAATGTCACAAAGCTATGAACATAATAAAGGTCCTAAGCAAACAAACCTGGGGAGCAGATAGAAAAACGCTAACGAATCTTTATAAAGCACTAATAAGATCAAAGATAGAATATGGTGCTATGATATGATGCATTTTCTATCTTCTGACAAATGTACTTTATAGCCGAAATTATCTTCTTATGTACATATGTGACTAAAAGGACTTTCCCTTTTTCCCTTCTCCCTGTGTCCTTCCTTTCAATTCAATGCATTTTCTATCTTCTGACAAATGTATTTTATAGCCGAAATTATCTTCTTATGTACATATGTGACTAAAAGGACTTTCCCTTTTTCCCTTCTCCCTGTGTCCTTCCTTTCAATTCCTCTCTTTCTCTTTTGTAATGTTTTTTTAGCTCTTCATTTACTATTGGTAATATTGGTATCAATTTCTTGTATTTGTTCTTCCAGCGCTGGAAGAAGCTATGAAGGTGTTCACCGAGATCAAGAACAAGACCTGTAACAAAGACTACGACTATTTGGATCAGAGGAACAGTCAGTTCGATGAGGACTTTCAGGATTTCCTGCGGCGCACCAATCAGCTGAAAGAGAAAATCGGAGCTCAGATCGAGGAGAACTTTGCCAACGTCTGGGAGAGTCCCCAGGGCATCAAGTTCTTGACGAGATTTGAACAAGTAAGACCATTCCTCTTCTTCTTCTTCTTCTTCTTCTTCTTCTTCTTCTTCTTCTTCTCACTAGCCTTTCATACTATAGGGTCGGCGTGAAAGTATAGGTTTCAAATCGATCGAATGACACAGAGCCGAAAGAACTTCGAACCCGGGACTTCCGGCGTGCAAGCCTAGTGTGATACCCACTCGGCCACGGAATTTCCTACTTTCCTCAAGTAATTTCATCCTTTCTTACTCTTCTTTCTCCTCTTCTGTTTATTTCTCCTTTTCTTTCGGTTTAGTGTGCTGAGTTGAGGGAGGAGACCTGAATCTCAATTTTCTCTCTCATCTATCCCTTTCTCTCCCTCTCCTTCCCTCCCTCTTCTCTCTTTATATCTTCCCTTTTCGCTCTTTTTCCTTCTTGTTTTGTTCTTTTTGCCTCCCTTTTTTTCTATTCTTCTATTCCTCTCTGGATTCACTTTTTTTCTTTCCTTTTTATCACCCCTATTTCTCTCTAATTTCCCTGCTTTTCCTTGTCTTCTCTGTCTCTCTCCCTCTCACCCACCTTCCCCCTCACTACAAATCCTCTCCAGTACGTTCAGCACTCTAGGATCCATCCCCTTCAAAAAAACTGTCTATCCCATCCTTTATTTCAGTTCCGTGTGCATATCTACATATTTATTCAATCTCCTTGTTTTTCAGGTGAGTGAGAAAATTCCCATCACGAGAATGGACGAGAAATATTTCCGCGTTTTGAAATACTGTGAGCTTGAAGTGGATCGAATACTCAAGCTGTTCAAGAAACAGAAAGATGCTCCTCCTCTGGCTAGGAATTATCCTCCTGTAGCCGGTAAGAATTGGATGCTACCCACAAAGATCTCTTGTTTCCAAGTTCTTCAAGTATAATGATTCCTCTTTAGACGTTAATCTTGATTTTGAAAGTAGCCTTTCAGAGCTCCTAGAAACTGAAGATCCTGAACTCCCCACAGCTTTGACCCAAAATTTTGGGCTCTTCCCTTAGCTTTATCTCACTACTTTGGGCCCTCCCTATAGCTTGAGTCAAAGCTTTGCTCCCCCCTTGTACAAATTTTACTCGAAACTTTGACCCCTCCATACAGGTTTGACCCAAAACTTTGAGCCCTAAAAACCCTCTAACTTACTTACTCCTGAGTAAGTACTTGTACTTACTTTCCTTGTCCGGACCATCAAAAAGATAATCAAATATTTTCCCTATGGGCTGCCACTCTCGTTGTTTACTACTGTTACTCTCCTACTGTTATGACTCGAAACATTGTGCCTCCCTTTTATAACCTAGACGTCTTCCCTATAGCTTGAGTCAAAGCTTTGCTCCTCCCTTGTACAATTTTACTCGAAACTTTGACCCCTCCATACAGGTTTGACCCAAAACTTTGAGCCCTAAAAACCCTCTAACTCTAAAACCCTCTAGTTACTCAGGTACTTACTCTCCTTGTCCGAACCACCAAAAAGATAATCAAATATTTTCCCAATGGGCTGCCACTCTCGTTGTTTACTACTGTTACTCTCCTACTGTTATGACTCGAAACATTGTGCCTCCCTTTTATAACCTAGACGTCCTAGGCCCTAGGGAGCTCATTTGTGTTTGGCGCCTGTTTCAGGTCGTATCACCTGGGCTCGATCCCTCAACTTCCACCTTGCAGAGCTAGTAGAGTCCGCGTCTCAACATCATGTCCTGAAGACCTTGCATGCCTGTACTGAGTTAGCACGTCGCTATACCACGGTAGCGCAAACCTTGCAGTCCTATGAGAAAGAACTCATTGATATTTGGATGAACCATGACGTGAGTGAAGCGTAAACTTGCGTGAATAAGTTAAACTGGCGTAAATAAGACACAAGTGTAACTAGAGTGAATATGTTAAACTAGCGTGAATAAGTGTAACTAGAGTGAATATGTTAAACTGGCGTGAATAAGTGTAACTAGCGTGAATAAGTTAAACATAAATATTCGAAAATATGTGTAAAATAGCGTTATTAAGTGTAACGTAATCAAAATGGTTGATGGAAATGTTGGTTTAAACTGCGGGAGTAAAGGGACTTTTCGGTCTCATTCTGGCAGAATAAATAAGGTATACGAACTTGCGTGAATAAGTTAAACTGGCGTAAATAAGACACAAGTGTAACTAGAGTGAATATGTTAAACTGGCGTGAATAAGTGTAACTAGCGTGAATAAGTTAAATATAAATATTCGAAAATATGTGTAAAATAGCGTTATTAAGTGTAACGTACCTAATCAAAATGGTTGATGGAAATGTTGGTTTAAACTGCGGGAGTAAAGGGACTTTTCGGTCTCATTCTGGCAGAATAAATAAGGTATATTATCCTATTCTATTATAGCGATTGAAGATAAAATTCCATTCCCAAGATGGGATCGATCTTGCGTCCTCCTGTTCACCAGGCGAGCGTCTTGACCACTTCGCCACCAAAGCAGGTTAATGTTTCCTTGTTTATCCTTCCTTGCTCATCCCCTCCTCAGGTGTGGGTAGTGGAGGAGTGTCTCAAGAAGAACATTCTCGCTCTCAATGAAGCCTCTGGGAAGCTCGAGGTCAACCTAGACCACCGCATAACCCTGCTGATCAGAGAGTGTGACTGTTTGCTCAAGATGAAGATACCGGTGCCTGTGGTCACCCTGGCCATATTTTCTAAACGGGACTACTTCACCAAAGTCACCGACTCTCTCGAGGTAGGTATCACTTTCTTTTTCTTCCTCTCCATTGCCGCCAGCCTAGTTAGCTTGGTTGGTAGCGTATCTGCTTTGTAAGCGATAGGCCGATTCCCCCCCGCGCGGATTTTATCCCGAACTTTCTCCCATCCTTTCTTTATTCTCTCTTGGTTCTCGGGGCGATCGATAAGACCTTAGCAGTTACAGTTCCCTCTATCAAACTTCTAAAAAAAAAAGAAAAAAAAAAAAATCCTCACCTTTTTCCGTGTTCAAACGGGGTCGACGTTTTTCGTTAGCCTCTCAATCAGCCCCAAGGTGATAGCTTTGGACTGACATTTGGTTTTGACTACAAATTTTTTCCCAGTGTTATGTCTATGCCCTTCGCACACAACCTTTGCTATTTCTCTAGCAAAGGAAATTTCAAGTTGATATCCTCCCTGTTTAAAGTCCCCTAAGTGAGTTTCATTCTGGCAGTATAAGCAGGGTATATTCTATTTTATTCAAGGAACTCAAATTCCTTCTGCTAATGTAATCAGCCTTTGCGGCATCTGTGTTTGACTTATCCGGATCTTGTTTGTTTGATAGAAGTTTAACGCCACTACGTACATAACTGCTAAATTCTTTAGTGCCGGGGGTTTTGCCTTCCATTTCGTGGCAAGCTACCCGCCTCTTCTCATTGAGACCTCACCCAGTCTGAGTGGGACTGGGAAAAGCCAGGAGCTCGCAATTGGTCACTTATCTAAAAGTTGATGCAAAAAACCTAGCTGATAAGTTTTGGATTTTTCTTAATTAAATTAATTAATTAATTTCTAATCACAGTTTATGACCCTGCCTTTATGTACGAGTATATTTCCCAAAACAATTAATTTTATCTTCTCCAGGTATCGAGCCCTCTGGTACCCCAACTCAGCAGCAGGACTGGTCCTCCGTGTACGAGTGTTTCGAAAACCCACAGAACCTGCTTCGTACCGGGGGAGGGCTGTCGAAAGCTATGCAGGAAATGGTACTCAATGCTGTATCCGAAATGAGACGCTACTACAGCAGGAAAGTGATTGATGTTCTCATTAAGGTGACCAGAACTTCCCTTGATACGCTAAGACGGCGGTTTACTCTGAATACAGGTAGGATTTACCTGGCTTTGGAGGCTTATTTGTGAGCGGGAGTGCGCGGGTTCGAACCCCAACCAAGACATTTTTCTTAGTTTTTTTTTAATTTCTCATTTATTAAATTAAGTATTTTTTTTTTTTTTTTTTTTTTTTTAATCCAAAAAGATTTCTAAGTGATAGAAAATAATTGAGGCATTTTTAGCTAGCACAAAAAAAGTCCTTTCGAAGAGGTTTCCTATTTGTTTGCGTTTGGGTAATAAGACCATTACTACGTAGACTATTTGACTTGAAACTCATCACACAACTTACCCAGGTTTATAGTCCCATATTGATGGGTACTTTAGTCTTCTGTAAAAACGCAGATGTCTCCTTTGAATAATTAATAAATCGAACACTTATCAAACACATTTGCTCATCAGCTGATCGTCAAATGTCCCTTTAACAATGACCTGCAGGTTAGATATCATTTTGAGGTGTTTTATTAAGTGAGTTCCACCGATACCTTGCAGTTAAAGCGCCAGTGTTCCTCAGGTTCTAACCTGAGGAACACACGCCGATCTCCTTCTCTCAGCTCCTCCGCCCATATTTCTCCTGGATGCCAAGCTTCGTATTACTAGTGTAGCCATATCTTCCCCTCTGGAAGAAGTACAGGAAACCTTGTTTGCATTTTGGCCTTTATGAATCATAAGCAGGGTCCACACTTATGTTGGAAATAGAATATCTTCCGACATTTCCAACATACCTATGTGTGGACCTGGCTTTAATAAATCGAACACGTATCTCCTTGTCTCAGGTCCTCCGCCGATATTTCTCCTGGATGCCAAGCTTCGTATATCCTCAGGTTAGTTTCGACACGCCGATCTTCTTCTCTCAGGTCCTCCGTCCATATTTCTCCTGGATGCCAAGCTTCGTATTCCTAGTATCTCCCCCTCTGGAAGAAGTACAGGAAACCTTGTTTGTATTTTGGCCTTTATGAATCATAAGCAGGGTCCACACTTATGTTGGAAATAGAATATCATCCGATATTTCCAACATACCTAAGTGTGGACCTGGCTTTAATAAATCGAACACGTATCTCCTTGTCTCAGGTCCTCCGCCGATATTTCTCCTGGATGCCAAGCTTCGTATACCGAGCGTAGTCATATCTCCCCCTCTGGAAGAAGTACAGGAGGCATTGATCACAGCGGGCAAACACATCACAGGAGTAGCCAAGGGTGTGGCCCAGTGGACAGGCGGTGAAGCCCAGGTAAGTCCCGGGAAGCCCCGGGAAGCCCTTCGTTATCCGACTCTGTCTATATTTTTTCAGTGGCGTTTTCCATTGAAGCCAGGGAAGCATCCCTTCCCTTAATCTCTCCGGTTTTTCCCCCTCCTCTACTGACCTCTTACCGTTGTAGGGCAAGTGATATAGGTTTTTGGACACTGAAGGGAGCTTTTTCTGATTTAGGGTCTTTGAGAGTTATTCAGTAAATATTCAAAAGTTGAGACTGATTATAGTTTTCGATCCTAGATTGTTTCTTGCTTTACTTACCTACACCTACATAATTGGGTTGTAATTACGCATGTGTATTGTGTACATATCAAATATGTACATAATTAGGTTGTAACTTCATATCTGTTTAATGTTTCGCCTCTTTTAATCTCGCCTTTTCTTTCAGGCCTTCTTTTTCTCTTCGACCATTATGTAAATAGGTATTAGCTGATTTCTTCTTTCTCTTTTCTAATCTTCTTTTCTCTTTCTCTCTCTTGCTTTGTATAAAATGTGAATATGTCCCTTTCTTTCATTCTTTCGCTTTGCTAACTTATTTTGAACCCCTGCCCCCCTGTATATTGTCCTTTTTACCCCTTGTTATTACCATTCCCGAATTATTTTTGCATGTTATTTTTTTCTCAATTAAAACTTTTTTCTTTTTTTTGTCTTTCTTGCATGTTCTATTTCGTTCACGTCCTTCTTCACACTCTTGTCCTTGCTCTAACTTTCACTCATTTACTTATACTCTTGTCCTTGCTCTAACTTTCACTCATTTACTTATTTTGCACTTCGCTTTTTCTCTCTGTTGCTTATCTGCTTTCTTTCCTTCCTTTCTTTCCTTTTTATTTATCTTGGTACCTACTTAATATCGTTTATTTCTCTCTCTTTCTTTCGCTCTCCGTGTTCTCGATTTCTCCATCTTACTTTTCTTTGTTCCGTTCCCCTTCATCTTTTTCCTTTCATCTCACCTCTTCCTTCTTTTCCTCCTGCTTCTTCTTTCCTCTCCTCCTCCTTCTTCTTCTCCTCCTGCTTCTTATCCTCCTTCTTCTTCTCCTCCTGCTTCTTATCCTCCTTGATCTTCTCCTCCTTTTCTTCCTTCCCCTGCTTTTCTCCTCCTCCTTCACCCTGTAGCAAAAGCTCGGCTGGAAGCGTTTGGCAGGTAGCAAACCCCCTATCCTTTCTCAGCAGGTGGGCGAGATCGGGGCTGAACCGCCTAGCCATATTTTCCAAACGGGACTACTTCACCAAAGTCACCGACTCTCTCGAGGTAGGTATGACTTTCTTCTTCTTCCTCTCCATTGCCAGCCTAGTTAGCTTGGTTGGTAAGGTATCTGCTTTGTAAGCGATAGGCCGATTCCCCCCGCGCGGATTTTATCCTGAACTTTCTCCCATCCTGTCTTTGTTCTCTCTTGGATCTCGGGACAATCGATAAGACCTTAGAAGTTACAGTTCCCTCTATCAAACTTCTTAAAAATAAATAAATAAATAAATAAATAAATAAAAAGCACATCACAGGAGTAGCCAAGGGTGTGGCCCAGTGGACAGGCGGTGAAGCCCAGGTAAGTCCCGAGAGAGAAGGAAGACAGGATTGGAGAAAGCCAGCCGTTTCGAATACGAAATACGAACATTATCCGTTCAGGATAAAATTCGCCCCAGGCGGGAATCGTACCCACGACCTAGCCTTTAAGTGTGGGGTTCTTTATCCGATGGTGGAATACTTTTTTTCAGTGGTGTGTTTTCTATTGAAGCCAGGGAAGCATCCCTTCCCTTAATCTCTCCGGTTTTTCCCCCTCCCCTACTGACCTCTTACCGTTGTAGGGTAAGTGATATAGGTTTTTGGACATTGAAGGGAGCTTTTTCTGATTTAGGGTCTTTGAGAGTTATTCAGTAAATATTCAAAAGTTGAGACTGGTTATAGTTTTCGAGCCTAGATTGTTTCTTGCTTTGCTTACCTACACCTACATAATTGGGTTGTAATTACGCATGTGTACATATCATATATGTACATAATTAGGTTGTAACTTCATATCTGTTAAATGTTTCACCTCTTTTAATCTCGCCTTTTCTTTCAGGCCTTCTTTTTCTCTTCGACCATTATGTAAATAGGTACTAGCTGATTTCTTCTTTCTCTTTTCTAATCTTCTTTTCTCTTTCTCTCTTGCTTTGTATAAAATGTGAATATGTCCCTTTCTTTCATTCTTTCGCTTTGCTAACTTATTTTGAATTCTTGCTCCCTGATGTATATTGTCCTGTTTACCCTTTGTTATTACCTTTCCCGAATTATTTTTGCATGTTATTTTTTCTCAATTAAAACTCTTTTCTTTTTTTTATCCTTCTTGCATGTTCTATTTCGTTCACCTCCTTCTTCACACTCTTGTCCTTGCTCTAACTTTCACTCATTTACTTACTTTGCACTTCGCTTTTTCTCTCTGTTGCTTATCTGCTTTTTTCCCTTTCTTCCCTTCCTTTCCTCTTTATTTCCTCTTGGTACTTAATATCGTTTCTCTCTCTTTCTTTCGCTCTCCGTGTTCTCGATTTCTCCATCTTACTTTTCTTTATTCCGTCCCCCTTCGTCTTTTTCCTTTCATCTCACCTCTTCCTTCTTTTCCTCCTGCTTCTTCTTGCCTCTCCTCCTCCTCCTTCCTTCTTCTTCTCCTCTTCCTCCTGCTTCTTATCCTCCTTGATCTTCTCCTCCTTTTCTTCCTTCCCCTGCTTTTCCTCTCCCTCCTCCTGCTTTTCTACTCCTCCTTCACCCCGTAGCAAAAGCTCGGCTGGAAGCGTTTGGCAGGTAGCAAACCCCCTATCCTTTCTCAGCAGGTGGGCGAGATCGGGGCTGAACCGCCTCCTGACCCTGGCGGCCCTAGTTTCAAATTCCAGCGCAAGAAGAAGCCCAGCTTTCCCCTACAGCCGCGCAATTTCTACTCGCATGTGATGGAAATCCTGGCGGCCCTAGTTTCAAATTCCAGCGCAAGAAGAAGCCCAGCTTTCCCCTACAGCCGCGCAATTTCTACTCGCATGTGATGGAAAACAAGGAAGTTGTCAAAACGCTCAGTCTGTTGTCTACGTGTACGTTGGATATTAAACCGGTGAGTAATACAGCGCAACGCCCAATCTAGAGACCATCAAGTTGAGCCGGGAAAAGCCTGCAGCACGCGATTGCTCAGATGGTCACCAATGTAGATATCAACCACGCGCTAAGTTGCTTAACTTCAGTAAACCATCAGGAACCGCTGGCTTGAAAGACCTTTTTTTATATATATATATAAAGAGGTTTGATTAGAGTAAACTGTTACTGCTAAGGTCTTATCGTCCCGAAAGCGAAGAGAGAAGGAAGACAGGATACGAAAAAGCCAGCCGTTCTGAGAACAAACCCTACCCGAGCCGAGCAGGATAAAATACGCCCCGGGCAGCGATAAAATCGAACCCGCGATCTGGCGCTTATAAGGCAGATGGGTTGAAAGACCTTTGTAAGATTCAAGATAACATATTTTCCTTCTCTTCCAGGCACTGGTCAGTTTCGTGGAGAAATGGTCCCCCTACAAGTTCCTGTGGGAAAACGAAATGATCAACCGTCGTGACGTCACTAATGTAGGCCTTGTAGAGTCGGAGCATGCTCTCAGGAGACATGGCGAGCTCGAAGCCGAGCTCAATATTGAGCCAGACCTCCATACGTTTGGCTCGTGCATTGTTATCTCAGTAGGTAAGATATTGAGCCTCTGTAATCTCTGTAGGCAAGTTATCAAGATATTGAGCTCAATATTGAGCCAGACCTCCATATGTTTGGCTCGTGTATTGTTATCTATTGTTATCGTGTATTGTTATTTCATTTTGGAATTAAAAAAAAAAAAAACCAAAGATACGAATACACGAGCCAAACATATGGCAGGTCTGGATGAACACTGGAGCCAATTCTACATAAGTAACTGTGTCCTACAGGATTCCAGAGCACTCAATATCTCTACTGATGAGGATACAATACACGAGGCAAACGTATGGCGTCTGGCTCCGTAAATATTGCAGGCATCGGCTACGATTTTGGAAAATTAAAAAAAAAAAAAAAAAGCCGGAGATTTCGGCTGGGTCTCTTTGAGGAACCCTGGGGCAAAAACTAATCCAACATATGAACTTTTCGTCTCCTCCTCCCTCTCCCAGAGCAACTCAAGTTCGGCCTGATGACGGAAATCAACTCGTGTAATCGACGTATAGCGTTCCTCCTCCGAAAGAAGTACCACCGGGAAATGGACTACGTGTATGCCGTTATGAATGAAATGGATCGTAAGCTGGACAGAACCATTACTGATTTGGATGACGTCCGCATGATTATGGAACTGTTGAAACGAATCCGAGATCAGGAAGTTGATATGGAACTCAAGATTGAGCCCATTGAAGTAAGTTACAAAGTATTGAGCTCATTGAAGTAAGTTACAAAGTATTGAACCCATTGAAGTAAGTTACAAAGTATTTAGCCCATTGAAGTAAGTTACAAAGTATTGAGCCCATTGAAGTAAGTTACAAAGCATTGAGCCCATTGAAGTAAGTTACAAAGTATTGAGCCCATTAAAGTAAGTTACAAAGTGTTGAGCCCATTGAAGTAAGTTACAAAGTGTTGAGCCCATTGAAGTAAGTTACAAAGCATTGAGCCCATTGAAGTAAGTGAATCCCATTGAAGTATGTACCTATGTAGCTAAGTTAATCACTTTGAAGTAAGTGGTAAGCACAGTGGACTTTGAATCTGGAGGTTTCTGGTTCAAAACCAAGTGGAGGCATACAATTTAGCCTAGTATGTATACCGGGAATGATATTTGGGACAAATTAAAATCTCAAGTTTATTATTTACATATTTACTTTATCTTTCTCCTCCCTCTCTTCCTTCTTCCCTCTCACCCTCTCCCTCCTCCACTCGCCTTCTTTTCCTCCCTCTCCCTCTGTTTGCTAGCCGTACGTAGAATAAGCTTATTCTAAATGGGAAATAGGAGGGTCTCTGAAAACATTGAGGACTCTTTAGAGCACACTTCAGATAATTTCATTCCTTTAAATAATTCGTCTGTTAACATCTCTATTCCAGGAAGCATACAATGTGATTACCAGATACGATCTGCCCGTGGACAAGGAAGATTTAGAACAAGTAGACTCTCTACGTTATACCTGGCAGAAACTATTAGCCCGTGCTATGACCGCTAATGTGTTACTCACCACGATGCAACCTCGCTTTGAACAAGATCTGGCTGATAATCTGGCCCAGTAAGCATTCATTGGGTTAAATCTTTGAAAAAGCTCGAAAAGAGTTCTCTTCTCTCAGCACTTTAAATTTCGGCCAAAGTAGCTCAAACTTAACACACAGATGGGATAAATTATGTAGATCAATAATGTCCCTGGGCCCTGTTTCCAGAAGGTACGGTTGGGCTGTTATTCCAGACCAAAGTTTTGCTATTTAGGGCTATACTTAGAAAAAGCTCAAAAGGAATAAGCGGTTGATGTCCTGCTTTTCTCCTCTCCGAGATCATAACTATGGTTTCTTTTCACAGATTTCGTCAAGATAAAGTGGACTATTGTCACGAGTATAGAACTTCAGGTCCCATGATGCCTGGACTAAGTCCCCGGGAAGCATCTGATAGGCTCATCTTATTCCAGGTAATAAGGTTCAAATTTCAATAAAAATAAAATAAAAATCAAGAAGTTTGAACAAACAACTGACAATGAAGGCCTTATCGTCCCGAAATCGAAATTGCGCCTGCCGTCCAAGCTGACGAGGCTGGCTCAGGTAAACTTACTCTCCATGTGCGTGAGATAGGCCTAAGGATTCAATATTCATCTCACGGTGTTAGAAGGATTTGGCGCTTCTTTTTTGACTGGGCTGGCTGTTGAAGATTAGTTCGCCCCAGGTGGGCAAAGAATCCGTAATCTAGTACAAGGCAGGCGCGCTGTCTTTTTGACGAGGCTGGTTTTTGAAGATTTTTACTGATTTTCGTATTTCTCGGTTTTTCTCAGAATCGGTTTGATGGTATGTGGCGGAAGTTGCAAACCTACCAGAGTGGTGAAGAACTGTTCGGACTACCCACTACCGACTATCCGGAACTTGCGCAGATTCGCAAAGAGCTCAACCTTCTTCAGAAACTCTACAAGTTGTACAATGACGTTATAGGTATATTTTTCCCTCTGTCATTTTCTTACATACATACATAACCATTATCGTTCTATCCTATAGGACAGGTCGATGAACAAAGCCCCTCCACTAGACTCTATTGCTATACCTTTGGTTAGCCTTTATATCTTCCCATTTTCCTTGTTTCTTCTCAACATCAAACTTTTTCTTTTCCTTGTTTCATCATCATTTTCCTTGTCATTTTCTTATCGCCCCGAAAATGAAGAGAGAAGGAAGTTTAACAGAGAGAACTTGAAAATAAACTGAAACATTCAGCTTAAAAAAAAAACTTTAAAAATAGAGGTCTTATTGTCCCCTGACCGAAGAAAAAAGGAAGACAGGATAGGAGAAAGCCAGCCGTTCTGACAACGAACCTTACCTGTTCAGGATAAAGTTCACCCTGGGCGGAAACCAAATTCGTGACCTAGCACTTGCAAGGCTCCGCTATTTTCCAAGCTAACTAGGCTGGCATTAACAATCTTGTATCAAGCGTTCCGGGAGGCGCTTTAATGTCAAGAGTTTATAGCGCCACCCGCCCTATAGTGTTTCAAGTTATTGACAGACCCTATATATTTCTCCCTTAGATCGAGTGAGCAGCTATTACGATATACCCTGGGGTGAGGTCAACATAGAAGAGATCAACAATGAGCTTATGGAGTTTCAGAACCGATGCCGAAAGCTACCCAAAGGCTTGAAAGTAAGTATCGCCCTGCGCCCTAAATATATGGATACGTCCAATTAAAAGAAGATTTCTAAGTTTGATAGAAGCTTTTTAAAGCAAGAAGTTTGATAGCGAAAAGCTCTCTAGTGACCCAAGAGCGCAAAGAGCACAACCCCGACCCATAGCTTTTTCATAGCGAGAAGGTTTTTAGTGATACCCAAATAATTTATTCATTTTATTTTCTTTATTTATTCAAAATCCCAGATGAGATAGTTTACAATACTATTCTGTACAATACAAATTAATAACACAACCCGGACCCAAAGCTCCTAGTTTGGCACAAGACGTATATCTTAATAGCTCATCCCAAATGAATATTCAGCAAAAACGTCTTTACCCTTCCTTTTTTCAGGAATGGCCCGCATTTCACGCTCTCAAGCGCACCATCGACGATTTCAACGATATGTGTCCCCTCCTAGAACTCATGGCTAACAAAGCTATGAAACCTCGTCACTGGCAGCGTATCATGGAAGTGACCAAGTATAACTTTGAGTTGGACAGCGAGTCCTTCTGCCTGAAGAACATCCTGGAGGCTCCTCTGCTGAAATGTAAAGAGGACATAGAGGATATCTGTATATCCGCCATGAAGGAGAAGGATATTGAGGCTAAGCTGAGACAGGTGGGTTCCTGAGCATTATTGTCGCCTTTTGCTATAGTTGAAGAGGAAATGTTGGTTTTCTGGACTTATTGTGACAATCTGCTGAAGACGGGTCTGGAATTTAGAGCCGAAACGTCCAGTACAAAACAAGGTCCGTGCCAACTTCAAGTCCAGAAAACCATAAGTGAACTCCATTTACTCTGGAAAAAGATCCTATAGGGTCCCTATAGCCCGACCAGTTTCAAAATCAGAAAATTCCCTTTATATCTAGAATATTTTTTTTGCAAAATTTCATCAAAATCGTTTGTCCAATTTTGATGAAATTTTAGTAGTTTTGGTGACTCCAACGGCTCAATGCGTTTCAAAAATCGGCGAAAACTTTCTTTATATATGCAGAACATTTTTTTGTCAAATTTAATCAAAAGCAGACAGAATTGCTTTTTTTTTTTTTTTAACCGAGCTCCAAAATTATACTTATCTACATTCTACATACTTCCTCTTACTTTCAAATATTCCAGGTTACAAATGAATGGAGTGTTCACGAGTTAACCTTCATGACATTCAATAACCGAGGAGAACTTCTACTGAGAGGAGATACCACGGCAGAAACTATAGGTCAACTAGAAGATAGTCTTATGGTACTTGGATCTTTACTATCTAACAGGTGAGATGCTTAAAAATCCGGATACCAACCTCGTGCAACGGTGGTGTACTGGCTGTACTTTGCCCAAAATGTCGCCAGCCCCTGTTGTATTGCTTCAATGAATAAGGCCAGCCACTCACTATCACCTGACAGATACACCTGATCAGGTACGCTTGTCAGGTCTACCTGATACCTGATGAGCACACACACTAACAGGTGGTATACCTGGTCAGTTAGGAATACCTGTCAGGTCTACCTGATAAAATTTAGAGGTGTGTGGCTGTGTGTGTATGTGGTGTCATATCGTGTATGTGTTAAGTGTCATATATCAATACTATCTCGACCATTATTCTTACGTCCTCCCAATGCTTGAATTTCCAGATACAACGCTCCATTTAGAAAGCAAATTCAGCAATGGGTATTCGATTTGTCCAACACAAATGAAATTCTGGAGCGATGGCTTCTTGTGCAGAACATGTGGGTGTATTTGGAGGCCGTGTTTGTGGGAGGCGACATCGCTAAGCAGTTGCCCAAAGAAGCCAAGAGGTAGGAAAACCAATGACATCCTTTAATATACTATTTTAGGCTACACTTTCTGTTGTGTATGAAGTATGCTCAAGGCGATACCTAGCACATACTTCGAAGTTCCAAGCTAAGTAGGCTAGTTATCTTTTAAACATTTTGATTTTCAGATTCAGTAAGATAGACAAGTCATGGCAGAAGATTATAAGGCAGGCGCGCTATCTAGGCTGGCTGCCTGCATATTGCTATTTTAGAAGGAGGACAGGATAAGAGATAGGACAAAACGAGCTGTTCCGAAGACGAACCTTATCTGTTGTGTATGAAGTATGCTCAAGGCGATACCTAGCACTTACTTCGAAGTTCCAAGCTAAGTAGGCTAGTTATCTTTTAAACATTTTGATTTTCAGATTCAGTAAGATAGACAAGTCATGGCAGAAGATTATGCAGCGAGCCCATGAAACTCCTGGCGTTGTATCTTGCTGTGTAGGAGATGATATGTTGAAACTATTGCTACCTCATTTACAAGAACAACTGGAGCTCTGTCAGAAATCTCTCAGTGGGTAAGTCTCAGTGAAAGTAGTGTCTTGACCAAAGACCATAGGGTTGTGTTAAATCATAACTGCTGAATAGTGATGCTTAGGCCAGCCATTCACTATCAGGTAGACCTGACAGGTTCGGCTGAAAAGGTCCGCCTGTCAGGTCTACCTGATGAGCACATACACTACCTGACAGGGGGACCTGATCAGGTGTATCTGTCAGGTCTACCTGATAGTGAGTGGCTGGCTTTTGCTGAGAAATTTCCCGTCTCGTCGTGCATTACTAGGTACTGCTAAGAAAATAAACACGGAAAAAAAAGCTCCAATTTATCCGATCGTGACCGAAATTTGAGGAGCAGATTTCCTTTAAACGTTTTTGACAAAATCAAAATCGAACCACCCAACCAACTGTTCGATCATCGTGTACTCTCTTCGTTTGTGCAACAATGCTTAATTTGACTACAACAATTAGATATTTGGAGAAGAATTGTTAAAAAAAAAAAAAAAAAAATCTGCTCTTCGTTTCAGATATTTGGAGAAGAAACGGATGATGTTTCCCCGATTTTTCTTCGTGTCTGACCCGGCTCTATTGGAGATCCTAGGCCAAGCGTCAGACTCACACACCATACAGAATCATCTTCTGTCGATATTCGATAATACGAAAGCCGTACGCTTTCACGAGCAGGAGTACAACAAGATGACTCACATAGTGTCCTCTGAAGGGGAAACTATACAGGTAGAACATGTGTGATTCTCAAACACTGCTCCGGGAGTGTCCATGACGTTCTCGGAAATAGAAAAAGTTCATGTGTTGCCTCGAAAACATACGCTTTTTACGGCAATTATAACTTTACAAAACGCGTATGTATTTTCGATAATACATGTTAATATCTCACTAAATCACTTTAAATCCAGCCGTTCCCAAGAGATAACGGAAGTTAAGCAACTTTGTTGGTGGTTGGTCGAGTCTGCAAACAGAACAACACATGTTATTGACTATTTCGCTGTGTATTCAGCTTCCTGAGGAGCTTTTTCGAATTCCATTAATTTTTATCCCTCTTGTATGAAATGACAGATACCTTTTTTTAAAAAAAGACTTTTATAGCAGGATTTTCACCCAGTTCTTCCACTCAACTGGAGTATTTTTCTTGAGAAAAAAATATTCATTTTTCACTTACCGATTTTCAGTTAGAGAGAGCGGTGAGAGCTGAGGGCAGTGTAGAGTCTTGGCTCACATGTTTGCTACAGATGGCTCAACAGTCCTTACACTCCATTATACGGACAGCGTATACCAGTCTCAATGATCCCAACTTTCTTCTACTTCAGTTTCTTGACAAGATGCCAGCTCAGGTGAACTTTTTTTTTAGGTTTGATGCTTTGAATTGATAGAGGGAACTGAAACTACCAAGGTCTTAACGTCCCGAAAGCGAAGAGAGAAGGAAGACAGGATAGGAGAAAGCTAGCCTTTCCGAGAACGAACCTTATCTGTTTGGGATAAAATCCGCCCCGGGCGGGAATTGAACCCGCGACCTAGCGCTTACAAGGCAGACGGGCTACCCTCCTTATCGAGGTGGGGAACGACATTTTGAACAAGCATTTCAGTGTGCCTAACAGAGAGTTTACATAATGAAAATTCCTTTTATATTCCGGGTTGGCAATTAAAACACCATTCTCAGTGGTGCAGTGGTTAAAGCGTTGGACTTGGGATCTGGATTTTATCAAGTCATAGAATTTATCTATTTGAAATATGTAATTGGGAACCGATATTTGTGACAAGCATTTAAGTATGCTTACCAACCTCAGTGGTGCAGTGGTTAGTACGGTGGCCTTTGAATCTGGAGGTTGTTGGTTCGAGTCCAAGTCATGTCATAAAATTTAGCGTAGTATATTAAGTGGGGAACGACATTTGTGACAAGCATTTATGCTTAACACAATTAAAATTCCTTTTAAGTATGCTTAACACAATTCAAATTCCTTTTCTATTCCAGATTGGGATTCTAGGAATTCAAATGATCTGGACTCGGGATGCCGAGTCTGCCCTCTCGCAGGCACGGCACGATAAGAAGATGATGTCGGAAACCAACAACCGGTTCCTGGAACTGCTCAACACTCTCATTGATCAGACCACGCGAGATCTCACCAAGATCGAGCGGATCAAGTTCGAGACTTTGATCACCATTCATGTGCATCAGAGGGACATCTTTGATATTCTGGTAAGACAAAAAAAAAAAAAAAAAAAAAAAAAAAAAAAAAAAAAAAATTTTAAAAATTTACTTTGGGAAACTTGGGACCCAACAAAAAAAAAAAAAAAAAAAAAAAAAAAAACCTGTTCTAAAGTCTTGACTTGGGACACTTGGGACTCTATACGATAGTTTCAATTAAATTAAATTGAATTAAACTTGCTTTAAATTTTTTCTTCTTTTCTTTTAAAGAAGTTTGATAGAGAGAACTGTAACTGCTAGGGTGTTATCGTCCCGAAACCGAAGAAACAAGGAGGGCAGGATTGGAGAAAGCCAGCCGTTCCGAGAACGAATATTATCCGTTCAGGTTAAAATTCGCCCCGGGTGGGAATCGAACCGGCGGCCTAGGGCTTACAAGGTAGACGCTCTACCCGCCAAGCTAACTAGGCTGCCATCTGAGGTTTTCAGTGATGGTGTTTTTGCCCTCTATTTGGCGTCGATCTACAAGCTGCTCGCCGCTTTATCCTAACCTCGCCCATCACTTTTATTTATAATTTTATTTTGTCCAGGGACCAGAAGAGGTGCAGTGGTTAACGCGTTGGATTTTGGATCTGGAGGTTGGTTGTTCGAGGCTGGGTCAAGTCTTAAAATTTATCTAGGTGTAATAATTTTATTGGGGAACGATATATGTGACATGGAGACTATGTCTTCGAGACGATGTCTTCGAGACATGGTAGCTCTGAAAACCTGAGAAGTATTGTACTCTATTATGAAGAAAATTTGTCAGCCTATTTAGCTTGGATATTAGCGCGCCCCAGCCTTGTAAATGTTGAGTCATGAAAACAGATAAGGTTCCCTGGCTTTCTTCTATCCTGTCTTCCTTACATCTTCGGTTTCGGGACAGTAAGAGGCCCGTTGTTACAGTTCTGTTCGCTCTATCAAACCTTTTATTATTTTTATTTTTTAACCCAATGTTCTTCGCTTTTCGTTCCAGGCAAAACGACTTGCATTCACACGCTCATGGCAGCGTTGTCCGAGGTTGAAGAGCCTCATAGGGAGATGCGAATGAATCCGAAGGCTATCACCGCGGCCCAAATGTTTGGCCGGCTGGATGTGGCCACTAATGATTGGACCGATGGCATCTTTTCTGCCCTCTGGCGGAAAACGCTCAAACTAAAGCCAGGTAAGTGTCATCATTCGTCAATGGGATATCTTATAGTATGTTGCAAATGTCGGGATCCTTAACCATCAGGCCATTTTTCCAAATATCTTTTAGTTCCCTATATTTACTTACCTTCGGTTTCTCGAAGAGGTTGAGCAGAGGGCATTGTAACAATGGATGTCTTATCCCGAAATCAAAATCATGTGTGAAATGTGGCCCAGTAGAGTCAGATTACCAGCGCAAGCGGTAATCTGTCTTGGGGAGCGGCTTCAAAAATGAGCAGAGACCTAGAATAAAACTAGCCCGAACACAGTAACGCTGGGGCTGGGTCCCTAGCTCCCCGGTGTCAGCCATCAAGCCTGGCTCTGAGGTTTGTGTTCGGACTCCTTCATTTTTGAAGCCGGTCTAGGCTACATGATGCTGGTTTCCAGCTCGCTGGTTATCTCACTTCTTTACAAATTTACTGGTGAAAAATTGTAATGAAACAAAAGGTTCATTATGTAGTGAGCTTTACAAACTTATTTTGTCTTCATTGGGGACACAGGTGATCACGTGTGGCTAGTACTGGACGGCCCAGTGGACAGCATTTGGATCGAGAACCTCAACTCTGTTCTGGATGACAATCGTACGCTCACTTTAGCCAACGGGGATCGTCTCTCTATGGCCCTGGCAGTGAAGATTATATTCGAACCCCATAACATAGATAATGCCTCACCTGCTACCGTCAGTCGAAACGGAATGGTCTACATGAGTAGCTCTGGACTAGACTGGAGTCCCATAGTAGCTGCCTGGCTCAGGTAAAATTAAATATGAATTATTCGTGGTGAACCAAGAGCCTTTTGAACTTGTAATCCGAGGGACTGGGATTTGTGTCACATTAGAGACAGAAAAATTTAGTAGCTTCATTTTGAGGTGGACATTTGTAAAAAATTTGCTCCCTTTCTAAATAACTGGGAGGTAAAAATAAATCCAATAATCAGGGCAACAGATACCAAGATTTATACCAGGATACCTGTTGTTTGCTAAGACCATGCAATACAATAAATATAGGAGGCCTTGTTTAGACTCCTGGGGTAAAGTAACTTTTTAGTCCTATTTGTGCAGGATTAACAAGATAATAATCATGTTCTATTCTATGGAAACTGGACATTAATTTTAAATCTCTACTTTTCTTCTCCTCAGAGGACGTAGTGCTAAGGAAGCCTCAGTGTTTCATCATTTGTTTGAAGAATCATTCCCTGTTCTGTATGCGTGGGGTGCTGCCAATCTCAGCTACGTCATGAAAGTCTTGCAAGTCAACTATGTGCAGCAGGTATATCAAACCTTTGGTCCTGATTATTGAATCGACCTCAAACTTTTACCGAAGTACTGTAATGACTATGCACAGTTTCAATATGTACCTTAAGCCAATCGGAAAGTATTCAGCCTTTGCCGGACTTATGCCGCACGCTGTATTAAACTTTGTTTAAACTGCGAGAGTAAAGGGACTTTATAGTCCTATATGCTGGCAGTATAAACAAGGTATACGAGGCATAATCGTATTCTAGGCTGCAGGGTTCATTATGTAGTAACAATCTAAGCAAGGGTCTTTTTATAATTGCAAATTTCATTTTCAAAATATTGTACCTAAACATAAGACCTTATTTAGACTGCGAGAGTAAAAGAACTCTTCAGTCTCATTCTGGTAGTATAAGCAGGGTATATTCTAATTCTATTCTATACTTTCAGATGTTAATACTACTACAAGGCCTCGTACCCACCTCCACTCCCACGGTCACCGAGGCCGAGAGTACCGAAGAAGGAGGCGCCCCCTCCCCCGCCCCTCTCGAAGAAGACGAAGAAGCCAAAAGCGAGCAAGACTTGTGCACGAAACTGTCACCCGAACATTTGCATCGGCTGTATGTGTTCGCTCTCGTGTGGGGGATGGGAGCTTTCCTGGAGCTACCGGGGCGAGTCAAGTTTGATTTGTTTCTGCGAGAGAAGTTGGCAACACTGTTAGATTTGCCATCGAACGCTGGAGATCCACAGGCAACAGTGTTTGACTTCTATGTTAACGATGAAGGTAAGGGTCAATACCTGGCACCCTAGTGACCCTAGTTAGCTTGATTGGTAGCGCGTCAGCCTTGTAAGCGCTAGGCTGCGGGTTTGATTCCCACCCGGGGTGGATTTCATTCTGAACGGATAATGTTCGTTCTCGGAACGGCTGGCTTTCTCCTATCCTGTCCTCCCTCCCTCTTCTATTTCGGGACGATAAGACCTTAGCAATTGCAATTCTCTCTATCAAACCTCTTGAAAAAATAAGAATCTCTTTAAAGGAGTTTAACTCTTGCCTCACCTCAATATTTATACTCTCCTAATACTTTCATCTTAGGAGGTTGGGAGCCTTGGTCCTCCATGGTAAATACATACAGTTATCCTGAGAACTCTACGCCTGATTATTCTAGTATCCTGGTACCTATTGCGGATAATGTTCGAATCGACTACCTAGTGAACTGTATAGCCAAACAGGAGCATGCTGTTCTGCTTATAGGAGAATCAGGCAAGTTATAAGAACTTTTTTTTTATCTTTGGAATAGAACATTAACAAGGGGACTGCACATTAGACGGACCAGACTGCATCGGACCAAAATGGTCTGGGGGAAATCCGAAGTGACTACACATTACATGGACCAGCGGACCATTTTCAGACTGTTGCGATCGGTCAAAGAGGAAGGTTTATTCGAAAAAACAATATTGCGAATAGATTAAACATCATAGAAAAAAATAGTTGTACCTACCCGTAGATGGTCCGCCGGACCAAAAGTCAAATGCGTTTTGATTTCTCCAATGATCTGGTGGGGCTACAAATTTGGTCCGCCGGACCTAATTTTAGACTACTCACTAGTCTGGCGGCCCAAACTTTTGAACCCGTTAGGTAGGTACCCTTCTCTAACTAGGTATATCCGTGAAATCTTTGTTCCCACAGGTTCCGCAAAGACCGTGATGATGAAGGCATTCATGAAGAAAGCCAATCCTGACCATTATCTATCCAGGAGTTTTAACTTTTCCAGCGCCACCAGCCCTTACCAGTTCCAGGTAATTTGGTTTTCAATATATTTCTTCACTAGTCCTTACCAGTTCCAGGTAATAAGTCCTTACCTGGCCCCCGGTAATAAGTCTCGTGTATGAATTTTCCCTCCTTCTTGGCCCCCCACACAAATCTAAAGTTGTGTCTGTCTAAACATAGTCGGCGGCTGTCGATTGACATCTATTGATGGTTGACTGGAAAAAAGCTACCCCGTCCAAACTGTCATTCGAGCAGGATAAACAAGGTATATTCTAATTATCTATTTTTCAGAAAACCATAGAGAGTTACGTGGAGAAGAGAATGGGCAGCACATTTGGTCCTCCCAGTGGCAAGAAGATGGTTGTGTTTATTGATGATATTAATTTGCCCGAGATAAATGAATGGGGAGATCAGGTAAGTTGTTCCCTTCGACATAACAGAAAAGTTAGGAGATTGCTCAGTTTAATGAAATGGTGCGAGGTGCCGGTATGGATCTGGTGTTCTTCCCTGACGCTATGGTACATCTTGTCAAGGTAAATAATAAATTGTAACTTGGTATTGAATTTGGACAGAAAAAAAAACCCCAAAAATTGGATAATTATTAATTGTTAATTTATTATTGCAATTGTGTCATCGCAACTTTATCGTCCCAAAATAAAGTGATTTGACCGCCCCTCAGAACCTTTCCACCGCCCAAAAGTGGGTGATATCGCCCCGCTTGCGCATCGCTGAAGTAAGGGAAGTATATAAATTTACCATCCCTACACCGTTGATATAGTTACAGAGCTCCATAATGTTATCGAGTCTTCGATAATGTATTTGTCACAAATGTTGATCTCCGAATACACTACGCAAAATTCCATGATTTGACATGGACCCGAACCACTAACCTCCAGATCCAAAGTCCATAGTGCTAACTAGAGTACTAGACCACTGAATGCTTAACCCAGGTAATTTCTCACGTTTCGTTTCAGATATCCCGTATTATTCGTCACCCTAGAGGGAATGTTATGTTGATAGGAGTGGGAGGCTCAGGCAAGCAATCCCTAACCAAACTAGCCTCGTTTATTGCGGGTTATAAGACGTTCCAGATAGCTCTAACCAGGTAAGGTTGCGTACTGATAAAAAGAGTGGGATTCTCTTCAAAAGTCCAGATACTATAGGGGTAGGTGGTCTTGGGATTTCAAATCCGAAACAAGCCAGCGGTAATAGCGCGTTGCATTCACTAGTTCTCAACAGATCAATGAAGTTGAGTAACGTTGCGCGTGGTTGGTATCTGGTTGGGTAACAGTCAGGACAAATACTTGCTGCTAGTCCCACTTAGGCTGGGTAAGGTTGTGTGTAGATGGTTGCAATCCAAGGAAAATGGCACGGTTTAAAAAGCCCTAAGCAATGCAAGTACTACCTAAAGGGCATTAAAAAAAAATCCACACAAGCTTGGTATTTAGGGTAGTAAATAAATGAATGAAAATACTTTATCTGTTTTTAATTACCCAGGTCCTACAACGTTGCCAATTTCCTGGAAGACATCAAGCTCCTATATCGAAGTTGTGGCCTAGGGCTGATAGAGAAGCTGACGAAAAACGCCGACCCTGTCTGTACACGGGGAAAGCGACGAAAAAGGAGAAGAAGAAATATTGGTACGAGACCTTGTAAAGACTGCTGGGGTAAAGGGGCTTCAGTCCCATTCGGGCAGGATAAACAAGGTATATTCTATTCTATTTCCTTTTCAGAGATGCTCCAGAGCCTACAGGAGAGGAAGGTGAGGATGCTGACATGGAGTTACCCAAGGTAAGTAGCCTCCGTAGCCCAGTAGGTATCACACTAGGCTTGCCCTCCGGAGGTCCCGGGTTCGATTCCCGGCGGGGTCGAAGTTTTTTTGGCCCTGTGCTTGTAGTTCGGGGTGCACTCAGCCTCGTGAGGACAAGTGAGTAGCTACTTTAATCGAGTAGCGACCAGTGGCGGCATTAACAGTGTAAACTGATGATGAAAATTAATAGTCAAGGAGGCACTTAGTAATGCTGTGTTAGCCACAAAAGTTGTGAAAAAGCTCTCTGCTTTACCACATAGATTCATGATTCGATTTGAATTACCCAAGGTGCCCACAAAAGTTGTGGAAAAGCTCTCTGGTTCACCACAAAGATTAATGATTTGATTTGATTTGATTTACCCAAGGTATACGAGCCTGTGTATGATCTAAATGATCTACGAGAGAGATTGGATATGTTCCTGGCTCAGTTTAATGAAATGGTGCGAGGTGCCGGTATGGATCTGGTGTTAGGAGATTCTTGTCCCTCGGAACTCGGAAAGTCATCCGCCTGTAGCGTTAACCTCCTTCAAAAAGATGAGTGTTTCACCGCAGTTTTTATTTCGTAGCAGAGAAACAACTGCTTACGAATGCTTTAGACTCATGTGGTCTGCGTAACATGCCTAGCCCGCAGTATGTCAGTCCACGAACACAGGATCCGTTCCAGCCATTTCCCGATATTTGACTCCGAGGTTTTGTTCCACCAGATTCAACACTTCGTCATCAAACCAATGCTTGTCTGACATGATGGTGAACCTGGAATAAAAACACAAGAAGGACATACTTACGTAATTATGATATCCTAAAAGGAAGCAACCTCCCTGACGGATATGATATCCTAAAAGGAAGCAACCTCCCTGGCCAAGTGGGTATCACACTAGGCTAGCACGCCGTAGGTCCCGGGTTCGATTCCCGACGGGGTCTAAGTTTTTCGGATCTGTGCTAGGAGTTCGGGGTGCACTCGATTTCGTGAGAACAAGTGAGTAGCTACTCTAGTAGCGACCAGTGGCGGCATTACCAGTGTAAATTGATGATACGAGTAGATGAAAATTAATAGTAAAGGAGGCACTTAGTAATGCTCTGATACCTATAAATGTTGTGAAAAAGCTCTCTGCTTAACCACAAAGATTCATGATTTAATTATAATGGTCTTAAAGTTCTTACCTGTCTGAGAACACTCGCGTCACTTCGTGTTTCCATAGCAACATGAGTACCTTCTCCGAGTCGATGACCGTACTTAGCGTGCCTACCATACCTTGCCAGATCCTGGATAGATCTCGTAAACTAAACACATAGTGGAACTTGGCTGGAGTTGGGAGCAGCTGAGCCTGAAAAACAAAGAATTCGTATAACACTTAAAATACAAAATTGTAAAAAAAAAAAAAAAAAAAAAAAAAAAAAAAAAAAAAAAAAAAAATACATAAATGGGGAAAAAATTATCTTCTTTTATCCGTTTAGGATAAAATCTGCCTCGGGCGATAATCGAACCCGCGGCCTAGCGCTTACAAGGTCTACCTTCCACTCAAAAGTCTATAGTTATTTCACTAGACTACGAAGATTGCTAAAGACCACATGAAAAGTAATATTGAATTGAATATTGAATATTATGCTATATTTTTTAACAATTTAAATTTCAAAAAGTTATTTACCCGAGTAGATTTCCACAGGAGTCGAGTCAAGGGTATAAGTTGTTTGACCAGGTTTCTCACTTCTATGGGAAAACCTCGCTTGGCGTTATAATGGCCCTCTCCTATGACACTGAATATGTTATCTATCGCCTTGTCAGACGGGAGGACGCAGTTGAAAATGCAGAACTGACGCTTCAAACGGGACGGAATGTCGTTACGACCGCCACCTAGCGAGAGAAAAACGAAACAATTCACCTAAAGGTGTGTCCACACATAGTTCACCGGCCGTCGATCGATGTCGACTGAACCGTCCACACTGCCTTGATAACATAGATTGAGCTCGTCGATTGACGGCCTATCGACTATGTTTGGACACACCTAAATAACCTGAAGAAATGAAATATATCAGAGGGAGACACATGCTTATGTGGGGCTTTACAAGATATGGACCACTTACTGGTCTGTCCTGATCTTGAGACACCCTATACACAATAAGATCTCATAGCAGCCAATGAAACCGCAATCAAGACTGCAACACACTGGCGCCATACTTGACGTTGACATTGGTTTTTTCGGACGCGGAAAGTAAGTAAGTACCTCAGTTGTCCCTCAGTTGTGCAGTGGCTGGTAATCAGGAGAGCTTGGGTTCAACCCCAATCAATCCTATCTAACATCTGGCCTTTCTTATAGAACCCAACTGACTTTTGAAATTTTAATAACCAAATCATCAGTTACAGGGTCCCAAGTGATCCTTTGGAAAAGGAATTTTTAATTGAATTTACCATTTACAGGGTGGCTTACCTGGTTGTGCCATAGCAGCTACAAACTGCACATCTATGAGCGTGGTAAACTCGCCTGGCTTTTCCAAACTATAAAACCCCTTCATGTTCATAGTCTGACGAACAATCTCATTGGTTACCTGAAAGCACCAATTTTCTCCACTTTCACCAAGAACTTAAATCTATTTCTATTCCGATGGTTAAATTAACCAGAGGGTTAAACATCCGGCCAACAAATAGGTGGGACACGGTTAGCCCAGTGGTAACGCCTTTATTTTCGATTGCAAAACAACGGGTTACTTCCCAAATGTGAAATATTGTGCCTCTTATAGCCCATCTGATGACGGACATACTGCGGGCTAGGCATGTTACGCAGACCACATGAGTCTAAAGCATTCGTAAGCAGTTGTTTCTCTGCTACGAAATAAAAACTGTGGTGAAACACTCATCTTTTTGAAGGAGGTTAACGCTACAGGCGGATGACTTTCCGAGTTCCGAGGGACAAGAATCTTCTAGCTTTTCTGTTATGTCGAAGGGAACAACTTACCTGATCTCCCCATTCATTTATCTCGGGCAAATTAATATCATCAATAAACACAACCATTCCTAAGCAATGCAAGTACTACCTAAAGGACATTAAAAAAATCCACACAAGCTTGGTATTTAGGGCAGTAAATAAATGAATTAAAATACTTTATCTGTTTTTAATTACCCAGGTCCTACAACGTTGCCAATTTCCTGGAAGACATCAAGCTCCTATATCGAAGTTGTGGCGTTCAGGGCAAGGGCACGACGTTTATATTTACAGATCTGGATATCAAGGAGGAAGGATTCCTCGAGTATTTGAACAATATCCTTTCTTCAGGTAAGAAACTATCACTCGTATTTACGAACAAGAATGATCGTTCTTAGATCAGTCTCAAGTCAAAATTGACCAATCAAATGCCTTGAGACTATGCTTAGCATGAACTTAAGAGCCAGCATTTTGTTCATAAATATGGGTGTATGTGTTTAGACCCGAATATTGAGTATGATAGAGGGAACTGTAACAACGGAGGTCTTATCTTCCTGAATTCGAAGAGAGGATAATATAGAGAGAAGCCAGGAGTTCCGAGAACGAATGTTATCTGTTTCGAATAAAGTTGGCCCCGGGTGGGAATTGAACCCGCGAGCTAGCACTTACAATACAGGCGTGGTACCCTCCAGGCTAAGCCTACCTGGCTAAAGATTGATTTTTCCCGCTCAATCACAAACGTAGATTTCCAGGTCATTTTTTTTTTTTTACATTTTTAATAATTGTTGAATTCTTTCTCTCTCTACGCTTTCTTCTTCTTGTTCTCTGTCACTTTCTACAATCTATAACTGTCTATTGCTTTCACTTTTGCTTTATTTTTTCTTATGTTATTCTTTCTTTAGTTACCGTCACCATTGATATTAGTAAGGGTCTTTTTCTCAAGCGAAGTTTTTTTTTACTATAAAGAGGGTTGAAAATATAATAAAATGCTAGCGTAGATTCTCGGGGGAGGTGGTAGCTTCCACTGTTAGGTAATTAGATGATACCTAAATTATGGTTACCTTTGCTCAAAATTTCCGTCTCAAAATTTTTGCAGTATTTATTTTTTGCTATCTTGTGTTTAGACCCGAATATTGAGTATGATAGAGGGAACTGTAACAACGGAGGTCTTATCTTCCTGAATTCGAAGAGAGGATAATATAGAGAGAAGCCAGGAGTTCCGAGAACGAATGTTATCTGTTTCGAATAAAGTTGGCCCCGGGTGGGAATTGAACCCGCGAGCTAGCACTTACAATACAGGCGTGGTACCCTCCAGGCTAAGCCTACCTGGCTAAAGATTGATTTTTCCCGCTCAATCACAAACGTAGATTTCCAGGTCATTTTTTTTTTTTTACATTTTTAATAATTGTTGAATTCTTTCTCTCTCTACGCTTTCTTCTTCTTGTTCTCTGTCACTTTCTACAATCTATAACTGTCTATTGCTTTCACTTTTGCTTTATTTTTTCTTATGTTATTCTTTCTTTAGTTACCGTCACCATTGATATTAGTAAGGGTCTTTTTCTCAAGCGAAGTTTTTTTTTACTATAAAGAGGGTTGAAAATATAATAAAATGCTAGCGTAGATTCTCGGGGGAGGTGGTAGCTTCCACTGTTAGGTAATTAGATGATACCTAAATTATGGTTACCTTTGCTCAAAATTTCCGTCTCAAAATTTTTGCAGTATTTATTTTTTGCTATCTTACGGCCGTTTCTCTATTTTCACCTTTTGCTCTGTATCTGTTTCTTTTTCTCTCTCTAACTCTATTTCTCTTCTTCCTCTCTCTGTCGTTCTGTCCCCTCCTCCTCCACACACAGGTGTCATTTCCAACCTCTTCACCAAGGATGAACAGCAGGAGATCATATCTGAGCTGACGCCCATCATGAAGCGAGAAAACCCAAAGCGAACTCTAACACATGAACTACTCATGGAGTATTTCCTCTACAGGACGTGTCAGAATTTACATGTGGCTTTCTGCTTTTCTCCGGTGAGTAGTTTTTTTTCCAGCGCTAGGCCGCGGGTTCGATTCCTGCCTGGCGCAATCTTTATCGAGAACAGATAATGTTTGTTCTCATGACGGTTGTTTTTATCCCATCTCGAAAACCCCTTCTCTCTTCGATTTTGGGACGACAAGATCTCCGTTCTTGAGGTATTTACAAATATAGTCGACCGGCCGTCGATCGATGGGGTAAAGGTATGTTGTCGAGACAGTGTGGACTTGTCAATTGATGACTGGTCGACTATATCTGGACACTTCACAGTTGCAAAAAAAATCCGAGGGAAATACCGAAACCCTTTGCCTTTAGTTTTGCCAAATCATTATTCTTTCTATCTCAATCCCCTCTAGGTGGGTGAAAAGTTCCGGAATCGTGCCCTTCGCTTCCCGGCCCTGATTTCCGGCTGCACCATAGACTGGTTCCAGCCCTGGCCCAAGGACGCTCTGGTCCTGGTGGCCAAACATTTCCTCGCTGACTATGAGATAGAGTGTACGCCGGAAGTGAAAGGGGAGCTAGTCACAGCGCTGGGTTCCATACAGGACATTGTGTCTCATACGTCACAGGAATACTTCCAGAGGTGAGATTTATCCTTTACTATAAACGTCAATGTTTAAACTTGGTTTAATTCTAGGATTAAACAATCTAATTTATTAACCCCGGATTTTTCAGTCAGTCAAGTAGCTTAACCAAATGGATCAAAACATGAGTTAGGTACACATTAGAGCTGCCTGGAAGGGACTGATCAGAAACGCCAACCCTATTAAAGGCTAAGAAAAACAATGCGAGAGTGAGAGTTAAACCAATTGAACTCAGCTTTGGTCCGGACCGTAAGACATTAAAGTTAAATGATATTAAAATTGATACCAAAGTGTGTCTCTGCACATTTAGTGGATGGTAACCTTATCATCCACTAAATGTCCACCATCCACTAAAGAGTTAATCATATTCTTCAGGTACCGTCGTGCTACTCATGTGACGCCCAAGTCCTATTTGAATTTCATCGGTGGATACAAGACCATATACCAGGCTAAGCAGAGAGAACTAGGAGAGGGAGCACTGAGAATGGATACAGGTAATTTAAACATTTCAAATCTGAATCTTTAGGGGTAGCCGACCTATGAAGGCGAGAAAATCATAAAATGTCTTTATTTTCCTGTGTTATGGATAGGTCTGGCTAAGCTGGAAGAGGCAAGTCAGTCAGTGGAGGAGTTGAAGAAAGATCTGGCTGTGATGGAACAGGAACTAGCTGTAGCCTCGCAGAAAGCAGAGTCGGTGAGTGAAACATAATGAATAGTTTGCTACAGAATAATATTTCTAGTCCGGGGAAAACAAACCCTTTTTTAAAGGAGAGAAAAAAAAATGTTTAATGGAAGAAACCTAACAACACAACGGAGGTCATACCGTCCCAAAATTCATCAGATTTTTTTTAGGAGGTTTAAAAGAGGGAGCTGTAACAACGGAGGTCTTGTTGTCCCGAAATTGAGATCAGAAAGAGGACAGGATAGGAGAAATCCAGCGGTTCTGAGAACGAATTTTATCTGTTTAGTATTCGCCTTGGGAATTTACCCCACGACCTAGCGCTTGCAAACCAGGCGCGCTACCCTTCCAAGCTTACTAAACTTCAATAAAAAAAATAATTACCTTTGTCCATCAGTTGGTTATAAAAAATCAATAACCTTTGTCCATCAGGTTCTAACAGAAGTAACAGAGCGGGCAATGCAGGCCGAGATATACAAGAACCAAGTGATGAAAGTTAAGGAGAAGGCCGAAGCTCTAGTGGCCTCCATTGCCAAGGAGAAAAATAAGGCCGAACTTAAACTGGAAGCGGCCAAACCGGCCTTAGAGGAGGCTGCGGCCGCTCTTAATACTATCAAACCGGCACATATTGGTAAGTCTGTTTATCGGTAATATCTGTATCTTTAATTCTTTACCCTCTTTCTTACCTGATTGAGTGCTAACCGTCATTTAGTAGGTACTTTTCGAGAAACAAGGAGTTAAAGTTGAGAACAACTGTACAAAAGTTCAAAAGTGATACGGGAAATAGGCAACGCTCTACATCACTGAGATGTTAAAAAAACCCCCTTTTGATGTAAAAGATTTTTAATCTTAAATTATGGGCTAGTAGTCCGCTCTGCTATGATTCTACATACCTACTCTTGATCACTTTTCTTCTTATTTATCAAATGCGAGGACATAGTAAGATAAACATAAAATTGATCGGTTTTATCTACTCATTTTCAGCCACGGTACGCAAGCTGGGCAGACCTCCTCATTTGATCATGAGAATCATGGATTGCGTCCTCATTTTGTTTCAACGTAAATTGCACCCTGTATTTCCGGATGCCGCTGCACCCTGTCCCAAACCCTCTTGGGCTGAGTCACTCAAGGTACAGAATAATCGCCTGGGGCGCAATAATTTTAAATTCTTTTGATTTAACTATAGTTTCAAATTTATATATATTTTGAGAAAAAATCACCTTGAGTGGATTAAGTTATTCGAGGTTAAAGTTCAAAGTATGGCTTCTAATGTTATCCAATATGAAAATTTTCCAAAGTTGGAAAGTTACTTAGCTTAAGGTAGAGTGAAGCTGTAAATCCTTTTCTCGGTTCAGAACTTGATTAATTTTATGTTCCATCGATTGTATTCAAACCCGCGATCTCTCTATTGACAGATGATGGCGAGTACCACGTTCCTCCTGCAGCTGCAAAACTACCCCAAGGACGTAATCAACAACGAGATGGTAGATCTGCTCACTCCCTACTTCAAAATGGAGGACTACAACATGGACACTGCCAAGCGAGTCTGTGGCGATGTGGCAGGGCTTCTGTCTTGGACCAAGGCGATGGCTTTCTTCCACAGCGTCAACAAGGAGGTGCTACCACTCAAGGTAAAATAGCGGGAGGAATTCTTTAAGAAAACAATATGATGTTCATACAGGAGAAATATCGGACACGGATAAGTTAAAAAAAAGATGAGTGTTCCACCGCCGCGCCGTTTTTATTTCGTAGCAATGGAACAACTGCTACATTAGACGCTTGTGGCCTGTGTCGTAGCATGCCCATCCCGTAGTATGCCTTTCTGGTGTTCTCATGATTCATGATAACCCAGAAACTAAATAGAAATGTGTCTCTTATTGCCCATCTGATGAGGGACATACTATGGGATGGGTAGGCTACGACACAGACCATAAGAGTCCAATGTAACAGTTGTTTCATTGCTACGAAACAAAAACGGCGGTGCTCCCTCATCTCCACTGCGCTAACCATTACACTCTCCTCTTTTTACTTTCCTTTTTTTTTCAGGTCGTGTCATTCTCATGGAAAAGTCAGATTTAGAAGCGGAACGCGTCAGTCTGTTTGAGTCCGTGATGAAAAATCAACGTAGTATGAAAGAGCTGGAGAGTAATCTGCTGCATAGACTAACATCCTCACAGGTAATAATAAAATAGATTTTGTATGGAATAGTAAAATGGAATGTGTAGTCATCTTTTATGGCGTAGTGGTAACTGGTAACTGCATTCGTCTTGTACGTAGGAGACCTGGGTTTGGTTCCTGGCAGGGTCGAAATAAATTTTCATTAAGGAGCGCGGTAACGCTCCGCCCCGCCAAGTCAAGAAAGTTTGACCGCGCTACTAGAGAAATACGCCACAGACCAAGTAGCCATTTTCAGATAGTTGTAGGGGAAAAACTACGTTGGTTATTGTTGTTGTAGCGGCTTTAGCTTTCGCCGAATGGTGATGGCAGATTAAAGAGAAAATATCTTTTTGTATCTGCCATACACATGGTCTCTACTATTCGTCCATTATAATGTGTTTAGACTTTTAGACTTTATTGGTTATAATCTTATAATTTATTCAATGTGCACAAGAAGTTATTAATAATAACAATAATAATAATAGACTCTTGAGTGGAAGGCAACCATTAAGGGGGAAATCATTGCTCAGAGCTATTTCTAACATTCAACCCTCTTTTCTTGGTGTGTCCTACAAAATATTCAATAGAAAATTGTGCTGTTCAAACTGCCAAATTCTTAAAATTATGAATAGTTAAATAAAATGCCTTCCTTGGGACTCGATCGCGCGCATTCCCGGTTACCAAGTAGGAAAAGATATTATACTGAATCCTGATTTCTTCTTTTGTTTTCAGATGGCCATCAAGTTTACCAATGAACCTCCTCAAGGAATTCGCGCTAGTTTGAAGAGAACCTATCAGAATATTACTCAGGTTCGTAACATCCCTTTTAATACATCCAAGCCCGGCTAGTTAGCTTGATGGTAGCGCGTCTGCCTCGCAAACGCTTGGTCGTGGGTTCGATTTCCACACGCTGCGAACTTTAAATAAGGTTCTTCGTTCTCGGAACGACTGGCTTTCTCCTATCCTGTCTCCCTTCTTCTCATTTTGTTTTTAGGACGATAAGAGCTATTCTGTTACAGTTCTCTATCAAATATTCCCAGTAGGTTAAAAGGCTCTCAATTTTCGAGAGCATTGTGGAGTCATTTTATCTCTTTTACCATAATGTGATTGTGTGACATTCTGTTCTAATATGACAGTCTAAAAATCTAAATGAAGCTCAATAAGGGACTTTTCAGTCCTATTCCAGCAGGGTAAACAAGGTGTATTCTATTCTATTTTCTCTCTCCCCCCCCTCCGTGCCCCCAAAGTAAGAAAGTGGGAGGTCCCATTCAACCTGCCTCGGTGGCGTTTGTTTGATCCGATTTATCTCATTTATTTAAGAATTTGACGACATAATACTGGTAACGGAGCGCTAAGTGTTGGGTGGTAGAGAACGCCTCCACCTCCGACGTTAACCTAGCCTACTTAGTGGTTAACTTACACTTACACTTTTGAGGCAGAGTATATTTACAACTTTTGTACGTGATATGCAATCTTACTTACTTACTTATCCTTGGCTGCGGCCTTAACGACCATATGCCTGTGTCACAGCAGCTGCCCATTCTCCTCTCTCTAGAGCCGCGAAGATCATGATAGCGCGAGAAGAGTTCCGGGCGGTTGCAGCACGAGGCTCAATCCTGTATTTCCTTATAGTGGTAGAGCCGCTTGCTTACATTCTTCCGGATTGATTCCCATGAGTTCTACATCCTTCTTGATATGCAATCAATTTCCATATTTTAATAATATTACTTTCTTTTTACACTGGTAATGCCACCACTGCTCACAAATTTCGGCTCCGCCGGGAATTGAACCCGGGACCTTCAGTGTTTGAGCCTAATATGACATCCACTCGGCCCAGGAGATTACTTTCCTATTCTATTGTTTTCTCATCCTAGGCTAATCTCGCCAAGCAAGAGGCCCGTCTCAAGATAGCCATGGATGATCTAGCCAAGGCCGAGAAAGAGCTAGCAGAACGCGAGGCGGCTCTTAATGAAGTCAAGGCACAGTATGATAATGCCGTGTCTGAGAAACAACGTCTGACCGATGCCGCCAATGTTTGCATTAGGTACATGGTTTGTTTTCAGCAATATATTCCACCAAAATGTTCTGATCAGCTGATTTATATGGGATTTCGTTCCAGTTAAATTTCCTTTTCATTGGCTTTTATAAAATGAACTGTACTACTCAGGAAAAAGAGTTTGGATAGAGGGAACTGTAACTGCTAAGGTCTTATTGTCCAGAAATCGAAGAGAGAATAATAGGTTAGGAGAAAGCCAGCCGTTCCGAGAACGAATCCTACCTGTTTTGGAAAAAGTTCGCCACGACCGCGACCTGTCTAAGCTAAGCTACATAACTAGGCTGGTTAAAAATTAGTCCTTTTCAGAAAAAAAAGTTAATTCTTTTCAGGAAAAAAAAAACCAACATTAATTTATGGGTTTTGAGGCAAGCCCCAAAACGTGCCCTCTTTTAATTCGCGGGTTCAGTCTAACCATTGATACATTTTTCAACCAGGAAAATGACTTCAGCCAAGGCACTCATCAATGGACTAGGGGGAGAGAAGATACGATGGACTCTACAGAGTAAGGAGTTCAAGGAACAACTTGGCAGGTAAGAAAAAATGTCCTAATTACCTTCATATTTGGTTCATGTAAGAATACGTTTCAAATTTTCATTTTGTTTTAGAAATTAATATCGATCAAAAATGAGCACCTAAATACCTACCTGTAGCAAAGTACGTACAAGAAGTGGAGAAGATAAACAAAAATGTTTGTCCTAATGTTGTTTCTCGATTGATTAAACACCCAAATTTTAAAACTTGACCTGTACTTGAACCACCATTCTCCGGAAGTCACTATCCCACTGAGGTTACACAAAAATACACAAAAATCCCACTTTAAGGCTTAGGTCTAGGGGCAAACAGCCTTAAAGGATGGGTTGAGCTTATACGAAGTCTACCACTGAGGAGTACAAGAAGTGGAGAAGATAAACAAAAATGTTTGTCCTAATGTTGTTTCTCGATTGATTAAACATCCAAATTTGAAAACTTGACCTGTACTGGAACCACCTTCTCCGGAAGTCACTATCCCACTGAGGTATTCATACACAAAAATCCCACTTTAAGGCTTAGGTGTAGGGGCAAACAGCCTTAAAGGATGGGTTGAGCTTATACGAAGTCTACCACTGAGGATGCTTCTTTTCAATCTGTATTCGCCGTTTTGTAACTTGTATTTCCTGTTCTCAGACTGGTGGGAGACGTGGTTCTGGCCACAGGGTTTCTCTCCTATTGCGGTCCCTACAATCAGTCATTCCGCGCCAGAAGATCATGATAGCGCGAGAAGAGTTCCGGGCGGTTGCAGCACGAGGCTCAATCCTGTATTTCCTTATAGTGGAGATGTCCAATGTGAACGTGATGTATCAGAACTCGCTCAAACAGTTCCTCAATATATTCAACAGTTCTATTACCAAGTAAGTAATTAACTCGCTTTTTTTACTATCTTTGTCCGCTGATGTTAACACCAGAAGCGTTTAGCGTCAAGCGAAATCTGACGGCTACTTTGAGAGGGCGAGTTGTTTTTTGGCAAATGGTGGGTACAACTAGGTGTTAACGACAGATGTCATTAAAAATAAGCCTACCATATGCATCAGGCTTTAGAGACCACATTTCAATAATTCTCTTACTCTCCCCTCCACTGCATCAACCTCAGTAGTGCAGTAGTTAGCGCAGTGGACTTTGAATCTGGAGGTTGGTGGTTCGAGTCCAAGTCAACTCATAATTTTATTTTATAAGCGGGGAACGAAATTTGTGACAAGCATTTATGGTTAACACAATTAAAATGTCTTTCCTACTCTCCCCTCCAGGTCTACGAAAACCTCAGTGACGGAGGATCGTATCAACAATATTCTACGCTACCTTACATACGAGGTGTGGAAGTTCACTCTACGTAGTCTGTACGAACAACACAAACCCCTGTTCACACTCATGTTGGCTATGAAGATAGATTGTCATCAGGGCGTTATCAGCCATGAAGAGTTTATGACCTTTATCAAAGGTAAAAATGTGCTTGAATTCAGTAGACTTTATCAAATTCAATAACACACGGGTCTGTCTGTAAACAGGGAGGATACCCGCTTGAAATTTCCCTTGCTAAATACCACTCGTAAATTTTTTGTAGTCAAAACTAAATGTCAGCCCAAAAGCAAGCACCCCAGGGCGGATTGAGAGACTGACGAAGAACGCCGACTCCGTCTAAACAGGGGAAAAGACGAGGAAGAATTAAGATAGGTAATTTGCCATATTTTGACAAATAGGTAATTTGCCATATTTTAAGATAGGTAATTTGCCATATTTTGTATCTGTACAGCTGGCAATCCAGCTATTGTTCTCGTGACCAACCAACTAACCAGACTGGAATGTTTTTTTTTTTTTTTTTTTTTTTTTTTTTTTTTTTTTTTTTTCTTTTTTTTTTTTTTTTTTTGTCATTGGCTTTTATAAAATGAACTGTACTACTCAGGACAAAGAGTTTGGATAGAGGGAACTGTAACTGCTAAGGTCTTATTGTCCAGAAATCGAAGAGAGAATAATAGGATAGGAGAAAGCCAGCCGTTCCGAGAACGAATCCCACCTGTTTTGGATAAAGTTCGCCGCGACCGCGACCTGTCTAAGCTACGCTACATAACTAGGCTGGTTAAAAATTAGTCCTTTTGAGAAAAAAAGTTCATTCTTTTCAGGAAAAAAACCAACATTAATTTGTGGGTTTTGAGGCAAGCCCCAAAACGTGCCCTCTTTTAATTCGCGGGTTCAGTCTAACCATTGATACATTTCTTAACCAGGAAAATGACCTCAGCCAAGGCACTCATCAATGGACTAGGGGGAGAGAAGATACGATGGACTCTACAGAGTAAGGAGTTCAAGGAACAACTTGGCAGGTAAGAAAAAATGTCCTAATTACCTTCATATTTGGTTCATGTAAGAATACGTTTCAAATTTTCATTTTGTTTTAGAAATTAATATCGATCAAAAATGAGCACCTAAATACCTACCTGTAGCAAAGTAAGTACAAGAAGTGGAGAAGATAAACAAAAATGTTTGTCCTAATGTTGTTTCTCGATTGATTAAACATCCAAATTTGAAAACTTGACCTGTACTGGAACCACCTTCTCCGGAAGTCACTATCCCACTGAGGTATTCATACACAAAAATCCCACTTTAAGGCTTAGGTGTAGGGGCAAACAGCCTTAAAGGATGGGTTGAGCTTATACGAAGTCTACCACTGAGGATGCTTCTTTTCAATCTGTATTCGCCGTTTTGTAACTTGTATTTCCTGTTCTCAGACTGGTGGGAGACGTGGTTCTGGCCACAGGGTTTCTCTCCTATTGCGGTCCCTACAATCAGTCATTCCGCGCCAATCTGGTGTCCCAGTGGTCCAACATTTTGGAGACCCACCATATCCCGTTCACGACGAGTCTGAATATTACCAACATGCTGGTCGAATCATCCACGGTAAGTGACCACTGAGGTTGCTTCTTTTCAATCTGTATTCGCCGTTTTGTAACTTGTATTTCCTGTTCTCAGACTGGTGGGTGACGTGGTTCTGGCCACAGGGTTTCTCTCCTATTGCGGTCCCTACAATCAGTCATTCCGCGCCAATCTGGTGTCCCAGTGGTCCAACATTTTGGAGACCCACCATATCCCGTTCACGACGAGTCTGAATATTACCAACATGCTGGTCGAATCATCCACGGTAAGTGGCCCAAATGTGGTCAGCTTTGTGGGCTAGTCATCAAGAATGAATCAGGCAACTTAGTTAGATTGGTACTACTACTAAGTAAGGTTAATGAATTTAAATTTGAAAAAAAAAAAAAATATATTTATTTATTTTTTTCTTAAGGAGCTGATTCCAACTTTTTTTTTTAATGTGTGTTTTGACGATATTAATAGTGTAATCGGCCTTCGTTTTCTCCAGGTATCAGAATGGACACTCCAGGGGTTACCAAACGACGAGCTATCAGTACAGAACGCTCTCATTGTTACCAAGTCTAGTTCCTATCCTCTCCTGGTGGATCCTCAGAATCAGGGCAAGATGTGGATCAAGAACAAAGAATCCAGTAATGAACTACAGGTGGGATTTTAAATTGAATTAATCCTAATTTCAGCAATCGGCGATAGCACGTTGTATGCACCAGTTCCTAGTGGATCGCTAAAGTTCAGCAACGTTGCGTGTGGATAATATCTGGATGGGTGACCATCTGGGTAATCGCGTGCTCCTGGCTTTTCCGGCCCACTCAGGCTGGGTGAGGTCAATGTGAGTAGCCGGCTAGCTTGTCACCGAATGGTGGGTAAAACCCCCGGCACTAAAAACCTTACCGCTTGTTTTTTTTTTTTTTTTTTGGTTTGAAGTTTTTGAAAGTTCGAGATTCAAAGAGTAACAAGGTGCCTAATGATCTACTCTATTTTCAGATAACGTCTCTGAATCACAAATACTTCAGGACTCATCTGGAAGACAGTCTATCGCTAGGACGTCCCCTACTCATTGAGGATGTAGGAGAAGAGCTAGATCCCGTGATAGATAATGTACTCGAGAAGAATTTCATCAAGTCTGGATCCATTGAGAAGGTAAGAGCAAATCTATTTAATATTTAATTGTACCTACACATTATACATACAAAATTGTCGAAAACATTGACGGAATAAATCACGGAATCAACCCATTTCCCTGAAAAAAAAAAAAAAACGATAAGTAGGTAGGTACTATAATGATAGGAATAATTGAATCGTTCCCAAGAAGAACGGCCTATGGTAGTAAGTTACTAACTAACATATACTTCCTGGGAACAATTCAGTTATAGATCCTGGATGAAATAGATCGAATTACTCCAACCTTCATTGATCATTTTTGAAAAATGTTCGCAGAAATGAAGGAATATTTTTCCTTTCTCAAATTCTCAATTTCGTTTTATTTAAAATCTATTTCCTACAGGACTTAATTTCCCCTATTTAATTCTATTCTGTTGTACAGGTAGTGGTGGGGGATAAAGAGAATGACGTGATGCCTGGTTTCATGCTGTACATTACAACCAAACTACCTAACCCTGCTTATTCTCCGGAAATATCGGCCAAGACGTCCATCATAGATTTTACTGTCACTATGCTGGGACTGGAGGATCAACTATTGGGTAAGTCTAAATGGGGGCCTTTGTAGAAACATTCAAAAACTCAAGATGGGTACATAGATTCGTAGACGCCATCCTCTAGAGCTGTTTGCCCTTCACCTAAGCCTCATCAGGAGTGGGCTTTTTGTGTATAAGTACATAGGTTAGTCCAGTGGTAACGCACTTGCTTGCCATGTAAAAGGTCCCGGGTTCGATCGCCACCATTGGATTAAAAAAAAAAAAAAAAAAAATGAACCGGTCTTTCGATTGAATATTTCAAGGGGGAGCCTCGCTGGATTTGAATGCCGTCACTCCAAAGCCGTTCCGATGGATTTTGGATTTCACATGGCTCAACTTGGTGGAACTAACCAAACTCAAAGTGTTTGCCTCCATTTTGACCAAGGTAAATTTGACTGGAAAACCATAGTATCGTTTCTGGTTGTGCATCAATCATCAATTCTTTTTTAAATTTTGAGTCAGGCTTGTGGAGGGTAGTTATAACCTCTAGGTCGCGTGTTCCACTGTCGCCCGGCTCGGACTTTTTCCCATACCGATAAGATTCGTGCTTGGAACAGTTGGCTTTCGATTTCGGGACGATGAGATATCTGTTGTTACAGATCCCTATATCAAACCTCCTAAAAATAAAAAAAAATCTGATGAATTTTTGAGGATGATGGGACTTTTTAGTGGTCAAAAGTATGAATGTATTTTAACGTAAAAATTGTTTTAAATAAAAGAAAAAAATCTTTTTCTCTCTCTCTCTCTGGATGTTTCCAGATAAAGAACAGCGAGCGTGAATGGCGTGTATGGTACGAGAAGGAAAAACCAGAGGAAGACGATATTCCCTGCGGCTATCATAAGACATTGGATGTGTTCCGCAAACTACTCCTCATTAGATCTTGGAGTCCTGACAGAACCTTGTCACAGGTAAAGATGTCCTGTTGCTGTTGTTGTAGCGGCTTTAGCTGTAGCCGAATGGTGACGGCAGAATAAAGAAAGGATATCTAGGATCTCTAGCCATGTTTACTCGGCTCGTCCTAAACTGCAATCAACCCTCGTGAGAACTTGTGCTTGTTCTTTGGTAGAGAAGTCCTGATACTACTCGCTGTGCTATATTGTATTGCTCTCTATAGGTGTCCTGGCATTTTTTTTTCATCTCATTCAAGAGTCATTTTATCATTATTTTGTCCCAAATACAGAAGACCTTATTTAGACTGCTGGAGTAAAGGGTCTTTTCAGTCTCATTTCTTCAGTATAATCAGGGTATATTCTATTCTTTTTTTTTTTTTTTTTTTTTTTTTTTTTTTTTTAACCCCATTGTACTGTAACTGGGAACTGGCACAAACAAGCAGTGTACCCTAGGGTATATTCTATCCTTTTTTTTTTTTGCTTTCAAGCCCATTTGTAAATGTCATTCTATTGTTACCCAGGCGCGGCGTTATGTGATGGACTCCCTAGGGCCGGAATACGGAGAGTCCTGTATCCTGGATCTGGAAGCCACATGGGCAGAATCAGAACCCCGCTCCCCTCTTATCTGTATCCTGTCTATCGGTTCAGATCCCTCCCCACAGATCACGGCCCTGGCTAAAGCCAAAGAATTAGGTAAGTCTGGTGTTTTCGTCCTGAAAGCGAAGAGAAAAGGAAGACGGGATAGGAGCAAGCTAGCCGTTCCGAGAACGAACCTTATTTGTATGTGGGATAAAGTGCGCCCCGGGGGACCTAGCGCTTAGGCCAGCCACTCACTATCAGGTAAACCTGTGAAGTACACGTCTGTGAGACCTGATCAGGTGTACTAGTCAGGTCTACCTGAGAGTGAGTGGCTGGCCTTACAAGATAGACGTGCTACCCTCCAAGCTATGCAATAAGGCTGGCCAGATCGAGGTTTATTGAGTGGGGAACGACATTTGTGACAAGTATTCAAGTATATACCTCTTTGCTTCACACAATTGAAATTCATTTTTAGCCCTTCCAAGCCCTCGCTAATATAGTACCCTTACTTACTTACTTTTAGTGTCGGGACCATTAAAATGCCAATCAAATGATATTTTCCCATCGGGATGACATTCTCGTTGCTTTCTCATTTGCCAATCACATATCTTCGGTGTTTCATGTTATTGCTAGATTTTGACAGGTTAGCAAATGATCGTTGATTTAACCCTTTTAGTGCTCCGGTCCGTCTCAATGGGCCAAGGTCAGGAGCTGCACGCTCGACGTCTGATAGCCGAAGCTATGGCAGATGGAGGTTGGGTACTCCTGCAGAATATTCACCTTTCTTTGCCGTTCTGTAGTGAAGCTATGGACGCCCTTATAGACACAGAGGTGATCAATGATACATTCCGCCTGTGGATGACCACCGAGGTGCATCAGCAGTTCCCCATTGGATTACTTCAGGTATGCATGTTATTGGTAAATTTTGACAGGTTAGCAAATAATCCTTGATTTAACCCTTTCAGTGCTCCGATCTGTCTCAATGGGCCAAGGTCAGGAGTTACATGCGCGACGTCTGATAGCCGAAGCTATGGCAGATGGAGGTTGGGTTCTCCTGCAGAATATTCACCTTTCTTTGCCGTTCTGTAGTGAAGCTATGGACGCCCTTATAGACACAGAGGTGATCAATGATACATTCCAGGTCTACCTGATAGTGTGTGTGCTTATCAGGTACCTGAGTGGCTTGCCGTTGCCTTAGCTAAAGCCGAGGGTGTGATGGTCTGCAACCAGGTTTACTATCTCGTCCTGAACTACATACTTCAATGTACAATCACCTATCATGAGGCCTTTGGCTTGTTCTTTTGAAGCCATGTATATCCACTTAGGACTGCCAGCTAGCTAGGCTGGTTAGGGGTTCGCTAGTCTGCTCTACTCCGAGAACGTACGTTTAGGATATAGTTCACCCCGAGTAGGAATCAAACCAGCGTTCTAGCACTTACAAAGCTACTTTCAAATCTAACTAGGCTGTCAATCTAGTTATTATTATATTTATTTGATTGTTATACAGGGTATCTCATGGCCTACTGTGTGTTATATGTTGGGTGAAGTTCAATACGGCGGCCGAGTTACCGATGACTTTGATAAGAGACTTCTCACCACATTCACACAGGTAAGAGAGAGTGTGTGTGTGTGTGCGTGTGTGTGTGTGTGTGTGTGTGTGTGTGTGTGTGTGTGTGTGTGTGAGAGAGAGAGAAAGAGGAGAAAGGAAATTTTTAGAACAAAATACAAAGAAAATTATAAAAAGAAAGAAAGGGAGTAGAGAGGAGAGAGTAAAGTAAAAGGAAGGAGTATCTTTTAGCTTGGTTACGTGCATTCTCATACAAAGCACATTGCATACTCAAATATTATCCGGGCGTTCATACAATTTTTCATTAATTCTTTAATTTTTATTGTCCAAATTATTGTTAAGTAGGTAATTAATTATTGTGTTTTGTTTGACCGTGTGGTTTCGGCAGGTTTGGTTCTGCGATATACTCCTGAGACCCGGGTTCGAGTTCTACAAAGGCTACAAAGTTCCCATCACTCGAAATCTTCAGGTATGTTGAAATTATTTTAGGCAGCGTCTGCACTATAATCGATGGACATTATCTGAAACACGTCCATGACAGGCGGACCTGATCAGATCTACCTGATAGTGAGTGGCTGGCCTTATAAGAGAAGGGAATATCTTCTTGTAAACTGCTACACTTTTTTTCCAGACATATGTGGACTACATCAACGGCTTACCACCTACAGACACTCCTGAAGTGTTTGGTCTTCACTCAAACGCTGATATCACGTAAGTTCTAGATGTACATAGCTACATTGAACGTGTAGGTATATTTGTTAACCTACAGTAATAGCATTTTGCTACTAGTTCCCAATGAATCACTGAAGTTAAGCAACGTTGCGTGTGTTTGGCATCCAGATTGGCAACTATCTGAACTATCCCCGTCAAAGTAAGAACAACAAAATTTTTGGTAAAATTGGAGTGAAATTTATTGCACAAATGATAACAATATAGCGTAAAACGGAGGGATTTGAATGGAGCTAAACCCCTCTAAAACTTAGCGGTTTAGCTGGAAAAATTTCCCCCCAGGTACCAACACAGCTAAGGGTATCCTGGACACCCTTCTATCGGTACAACCCAACACCAGATTTTCCTTTTTCTCTACCCTAGGTACCAGATCAACACAGCTAAGGGTATCCTGGACACTATACTCTCTGTACAACCCAAGGAAGGTGGAGGAGGAGGGGGTGAAACCAGAGAGTCCGTGGTGTACAAGCTGGCAGAAGACATGCTGGAGAAACTGCCCAAGGCTTACAACGCCTTCGAGGTAATCTTTTTAGGCTATCTCTTCTTGAAAGATAAAGTACACCCCGGGCAGGAATCGAACCCGTGACCTAGCACTCTCAGGCGTGCTACCCTCCTAGCTAACTAGGCTGGCTGATTTGGCCTTGGATAGTTATAAGTCTGCCCCGAATTTCAAAAGTTCATCTTTAGATTAACCCGGTCCCCGATCTATGAAAGTGAAAAAAATCTGCCGAATCGGTTCGTGTAAAGATACACAGGCTCACTGAAACTTGGCCTGGCGCACTACCGTGTGCTCACATCTCACTGAACCATTTCGTCCAAAGTCTCCAGCACATCCTCCTCGAGGGACAGTTGAAACAGACTTTGCGATCCCCTCAGTACCCCGGTCACGTGTACTTGTGGCACCCCCTGTACTAGGGCCACCACCTCGTCTACAGCACAGCAATAGATGACACCCCCATAGCTCTGTTTGTAGGAAGGCCACTGGTGGTCGGTGCAGACATCTTTGCACACCCTGTGACCGGAGAGGTCCAGTGGGTTGTTGTCACTGACGAAAGCGATTCCTTGGTTCGAGGCCGGGTCGCGCACGATTTTGTACAGGAAGTCTGGAATAAGGAATGCATTTTTATTGTGTTAAGCATGAATACTTGTCACAAATGTCGTTCCCCGCTTCATAAAGTACGCTAAATTTTGTGACTAACTTGGACTTGAATCACCAACCTCCAGATCCAAAGTTCAACATGTTAACCACTACCTACACCACTGAGGTTGGTTTAACCACTGCACCACTGAGTTTGGTGTTATTGATGAAATAATTGAAGTCTAAGCTTAAAATTATGTGTCTTGGTTGGGATTTGAACCCGCGTCCTCCCGCTTACCAGGAATAGCGATGTGTTTGTGTTTGGGATCAAGATAGTCAGGTTGAGAGGGGCGAGATGAAGTGTTATCGGACTTAGCATCGTTTAGTATACCAGTGATGATGTCCAGGGTGAGATTACGCTGGAAAAAAAGAGAAGTTTGAAAAGGCCAAAGTTGCTTGAGAAGAAAGAAGATATTGGCAGTGAACCGTGCATACCACATCAAAGGTTTGAACGAGAGGCTGGTTATCCTTAGGCGGAAAGGACCAAAAGTTATGGTTGAACACGATTTTTCACTGTGCACTAATTTTCAATCGCTTTTGACGAAAAAGATACACACACAGGTAACTTGAGTCTCTTTTAATTTTTAGAAAATTCAATTTTTTTTCCTCTTTTTTTTGTCAAGTTTAAACAAATTAACGGCAACGGGTTGAGCTCATATATTACATGGGCTGAGCTGATTTATGAAGAGCATTATTTTACCTCCATAGCTACTCGTCGAATATTGATCTCCAGTTTCTCCCAGTGTCCTCGAGCTATGCTCTTCCACTGAGGTACTATATTGATGTACATATCCAGGGCGCGTCTCCAAGCTTTGAGTGGGAAATCTTTACGAGGCACCAGTTGAGTTCTGGCGAGGCTGTTTGACTCCAAGTATTTCCTCAGCAGAGCGTTGTCCAAGTAGGAGGCGAACATTTTGCGCTGAGATTTCTGGGGGAGAGAATTTGAGTGTGGATTTAAGAAGGGACAATTTGAGTGGGAAGTCTTTACGAGGCACCAGTTGAGTTCTGGCGAGGCTGTTTGACTCCAGGTATTTCCTCAGCAGAGCGTTGTCCAAGTAGGAAGCGAACATTTTGCGCTGAGATTTCTGGAGGAGAAAATTTAGTGTGGTATTAAAAATTGAGTGGGGAATTAAGAGGAAAAAAATTATGTATGAAGTTAAGGAAGGGGGATAGAGTGGGGAGAGAGAAAATTTCAGGAAGGGTTTCAGAGTTTCGTAAATCAAACCTACCTTGATGTAGTGGTGAAGACGATTGCCTGGTAGACATGAGGCCATGGATTCAATTCCAGCCAAGGTATGTAATTTCATCCTCAACATTATTTCGACTACAATAATAATACCTACTTAGTAGTAGCCTACTCGTATTACTGTTGTTGTGAGGAGAATCTTTAGTACCTATTCTATTCGAGCGGTATATTATACTATTATTTGTTTGTGATGTTTGCAATTTTTCCTCGAATGGAGCTGTTTCTTCCAACAAGCAGTCGTAAATTCACACCTTTACAACCCCTTATGTACTCCCTTTTCTTTACCTTCTTATAAAGAATCTCCGGATTGACATTGCCGTAAACTTTTTCCACATTCTTGTAGGGTCGAACCCGGATCTTCTGTACAGCAGCCTTGAGTGTAGGACCGCGTAGTGTGTGTCTAGTATACAGGGTGGTCAGAGTAGCGGGGTCAAAGCAAGCTTCCATGAGAGTCTCGTCTTGTTTATCCACCTGGGAAAGAATTATGGAAATAGAAAGATCGTAATCGTAATGGTATAATACACCTTGTATTTGTGGTCAGCGGCGACTGCACGATAAATGCAATGCACCAGTACTCACTGGATTACTGAAGTTAAGGAACGTTTCGCGTGGCTTATATCCGAATCGGTGACTTCAGGCAATCGCGGGCTGCTATATTTTCCCGAACCCATTTAGGTTGGGTGAGGTTAATGCGAGTTAGCCATTATAGGTTGTCGCCTAGTGATGGGTAAATACCCGGGTACTTATTTTTGGGGTAAATACCCTGGGTATTTACCCGGGTAAATACCCAATTTTTATAAATACTCACCGGGCCGGTTTAGGGCAACCCCCTATCATATGGTACAGTGGTACTGTAGGTACACCATAATATAAGTGCACCTAGTCCCCTCTCCCTCTGTAACAGGCAAGATGCTATGATAGGTGTGGGTAACCAATTCTGTGTACTACCATTAGTGATGGGTAAATACCCGGGTACTTATTTTTGGGGTAAATACCCTGGGTATTTACCCGGGTAAATACCCAATTTTTATAAATACCCGGGTATTTTCAAGAAGCACCTCAGTCGATTTGTGCCCAGGAAATTAAAAAAAAAAAAATAAAGTGACGATGTTTTTTGTTTATTTTTCTTCTTTTTTTAAAATACCCGGGTATTTACCCACCCTGGGGGTGGATAAATACCCGGGTAAATACCCAATTTTTATTTACCCACCCAGTGGGTATTTACCCACGACCCATCACTAACTACCATAGATCACCCGGCCGGTTTAGGCTAACCCCCCTATCATATGGTACACTGGTACTGTAGGTACACCATAATATAAGTGCACCTAGTCCCCTCTGTAACAGGCAAGATGCTATGATAGGTGTGGGTAACCAATTCTGTGTACTACCATAGATCACCCGGCCGGTCTAGGCTAACCCCCCTATCATATGGTATACTGGTACTGTAGGTACACCATAATATAAGTGCACCTAGTCCCCTCTGTAACAGGCAAGATGCTATGATAGGTGTGGGTAACCAATTCGTCGCCGAATGAAGGGTAAAAATTCTGAGCCGTTATACAGTGACATCAAACCATTTAAAAAATGATGAAAAAAAAAAAGTTTTAGGTAACGAACTTGGGACCTTAAGGAACTCAATTTTCTGTCAACCATTACCTTAAATCCAATTTTGTATGAATCAAATTTCCCACCGGCTCCACACTGTCCTATCTTATCCACATGGACTTCCATATCTCCAGTGCATTTCAACTCCTTGATGTCAATCCTACTCTGCTGGGATGAGAATTTCCGATCGTGGCAAGCTATGACTGAAACCTGAAATAATAAATGAAGACCTGGAATATTCACCGTCAGACCGTCTGATAGACCTGGGTCTGTCAGATGGCCTGAGGGTGAGTGATCTTTATAATTGAACATTGGGACATTTTGTTCTAAACTGACAGTTGCTGTAGCGGCTTCAGGTGTAGCCGAATGGTGATGGCAGAATAAAGAAAAGATAGCTTTCTTTTTTTCCGTCATACACCGGGGTAATGGTACAAGCCATGTTTAATAGGGTCGTCCTGAACTGCAGTCAACCATCGAGGGGACTTGTGCTTGTTCTGTAAAAGCAATAAGACTGAATGACCCTTTGAAAACTACCAGCTTTCTTTCTGTAAAGGCCCTTTCTTGAGCAGTTTTTATACCTCATTAAACTACTAGGTATAATAAGGGCCTAAAATCTTACCGGTTTCTGAAGTCCCTCAATCTGATTCCCCTTGCCCGGGCATGCTAACATAACAGACTCTTCATTTCTAATGTGCAAATAGTTGACTCGTTTGCCCGACAGTTCGATTCGGGTGTCGGGCAGAAAGAATTGAGTGCTGCTGTTGGTCACCGGAGTGTAGTGCAGAAACAGAGGTGCTCTGTCGTCCAGGTGTTTTCTCGAGAGAATTATGGTGCAGTCTGGAAAATGGGAATGATTGTTGAGGTTTTTAATATCAGAAAAGAAGTTTTTTTTATGAGTGATGTTTTTATTGCGCCGCAGGCCTCACAAAAAACGTGACGAGTCCTTAGTGGTTACTCATCCAGGTAAAAACCAAACACCACGTTGTTTAGCTTGAATGGTCCGTCTCGTCGAGAACTAAAGCCATTTCCAGAATTTACAACTTTGGTGCAAGGTGTTCAGGTTCTGGTTAGCTATCGGAATAATGAAAGGTACCACTTAGTAGGCACTTACCCTTGTCCAATGATACAGGCTCTAAACCTTGTACATAGTTCTGCCATAAACACAGAATCGAAAGAAGCCATGAGAACTGCTTGGTAGAGGACAACATTGCATCGGGCTCACAGGGCTGAAACAGAAACCCAGTCTTTATCAAAAATGGCATATTGGGTTCATTTCACACGTTTATTTGCTCGGTCCTATCATACAGATTATTATCATTTGATTGATATTTTTATTTATTATTTTTATTATTATTTTATTTTTTCAAGAAAAAAAATATGTACCTAACACCTCGTCACTAGAAGTAAAGGGGCTTTTCAGCCCTATCCCGAAAGTACCTGGTAATATAAAGAAAATTATATCCATCTTACCTTCTTATCACGAATCCCTTTAAATGTTTTCCGTTTGAACTGATCGCTGTCTCTATTGCCTACTCTAGAAATTAAGAATACTGAAATATCCACTAAAAAGGTGGGTAATAATTCCTAGGTATATAAACAAGGTACCTACAGTCACCTCCGGTCACTTTCAAATCCTATTGACTACGCTAATTGTTTTGTTTCAAACTCCGGAACTGTATAGAATAAATTAAGCTATCTTCAGAGATGTATTCAATGAACAAATCTGAGCATCATTTAAGATAAAGAGATGTTATGACTTATCCTACTGTTCGTTTAACTCTTGCTAATGTGTTTGCACGTGAAAAACGCAGCGTGAAGGAAAAAATCTGCCAAGGATTAACACGTAACTTCCTCCGACAGAAATCGTGTTAATTTACCACAACAAGGATGAACTCAATGATTCACCACCAGAGGGAGTGTATGTGCACGGATTGTTCCTAGAGGGCGCTAGTCTCGATCGGCGAGGAGGCAAACTGGTCGAGTCTAAGCCTAAAGTGAGTACCAAGGGGTTAAATACACCAGTGACGCCTAAGACATAAAGTGAATATTAAGGGGTTAAACACGTCAGTGATATCTAACACTCAAAGTAAGTATCAGGGGGTCATGTGCTTTGTGTCTTAGTATGCCCCTCATCAGATGGGCGATAAAGGGCACAATACTTCCAACTTAGGGGCTGAGTCAACACGAGAACACCAGAAATCAGAAAGTAATGGATTGGAAAACATCACATGTCTTTAAGCACACTAGTTGTCGAGGGTCTACGTTTTCCTTGCCCTTAGGATCAATTTAAGTTGAAGAACCCGCTGAAATATTTGCAATCCAAATACAAGAGCATTTTTTTTTGCTCTGGGAATCGCACCCGGGACCTTTGGCTTGAGGTTACGGCCGAACCAACCATACTCCCAGCTTAACACGATTCCCTGTGTTCTCTCTTAGGTTCTGTACGAACAAATGCCCGTGATCTACATTTACGCCATCAACACCACGGCTGGTAAAGACCCGAAGCTATACGAGTGTCCCATCTATAGGAAACCCCAGCGCACTGATCTTAAATATGTCGGCTCTATTGATTTTGAAACGGACAATAACCCGCGCCACTGGACGTTGCGTGGTGTGGCTTTACTGTGTGATATCAAGTAGATACTTGAACGACTAATTAATCCCCAATTCGTATATTTAATCTAGTCAGCCGTATAGACAAATTTAAAATTAAATTTAGAATGTAAGTAAACCTAGTTAATTAATATGTGATAAAAAGATCATTCAGACGTCTGATCTAGTCAGTATTCGTATAGATAAAATAAATAAATTTAGAAACATTAAAATCTAGTTATATGGCAAAGACATCTTCCTTAAAGTCGAGATAACTTTATCGAATCTCATCTTCAAACCCACCGTTACGAGCAAGGTACGTAGGTACATTTAAATTTAAACCCCCAAGGCGTTTAAATTATAGTAAATAGCTCACTCATAGAGGAATAATAAGAACAAAGAAGAGCTAAATCGTATTAAATAAGTTTAATTTAATAAAATTTAAATAAACAATGCAAAATAAATACAATAAATTGATGGGCTATTTAAATTACTTGAGCCCACGACCAGTTTTGAAAGAGAGTAATATTTAAATGCTTAAAACCTGGGGTACATTCAGCATGTTTGAGAATAACTGAGGAGCTGTTAGTCAAGGGGAGTTCAAAGGAAAAGTCAAGCTAACCAAATTTGATACGATTTCCCCCTTTGATAGAATGTTGAAAAGGTTCCCCTTAATATACCGTATATATAAAAATCCTAGCTTTTGACCAATCAAATGCGAAAATAATATTTATTTTTTAGACATTAAAAAAGTCGTAAAATTAAAACTATTTAACACTGGCTCTGGTTCGGAGTTTTGAGTATTAAAGGCTAGAAATAAAGACTTGGTGGGAGTTGACAAACAGAGGTAGATACGTAGATCTGTAGTGAGTAGCTTACAGCACTAGCGATAGCCCAGCTATCCTAGCTTTAAAACAAGACAGCATAGCTCATCCTTAATAGGAATTTAGCTAAAAAAAAAAATAATAAATAATCCAATTTTGCCTAACGTAAAATAATTGCATGAAAACAAATACCATTTTGTTATAACCTAAAACGTTATAGGAAGTAAAAATCAAACCGAAAATATTACACAATATACCTAATAGGTAGGTCAGTAATAACCCTACCTATGGATGCGTTTTAAAATATACTCGTAAGTATAAAGGTGTACCAATATCTATCAATAAGTATCAAAAGGAACCAAAAAAGTATCAAATCTGTGAAAAAGTATCAAACCAAATAGTATCCCTAAATTAAAAGCGATCGCTTTGGGGATTTTGTTTTAAATTAATTTTGAATAAATATCTATTAAATTATAATTTTAAATTAAAACTACATTTGAACACTCAGTATACACAACACAGAACATTTAAATACACGAGTATAGGTACATAATTTACCATGTAGAAAATGCTATCGGATTTAGTGAGCCGCCGATTTGCGGACAAAGGTCCCAAAGATTACATATTTTCGGGCAACCGAATCTGCAATATGTAAGGATTCGGCTTTTGGTAAATTTCTTTGAGTCACTCATGGTGTGGTTACAGTTGCTTTATGGCGTGGTTACGGTTACATTAGATCAAAATATCAGACGTCTAACGTCGTTAGCTTGGAAGGGTAGCGCGCCTACCTTGTAAGCGCTATATTGGATTCCCGCCCCGCGGGCGAACTTTATCCTAAACAGATAAGGTTCGTTCTCGGAACGGCTGTTTTTCTCTTGTCCTGTCTTCCTTCTCTTCGATTTTGGGACAATAAGACCTTCGTTGTTATAGTTCCCTCTAAAAATTTCCTCTTGATTGAATCTTCTTTCATACCCGTTCCTGGTATTGTTATACCTCTTGATTGTCAAAATTCTTGCCTTTTTGTCGTTCATCACAACGGTCGTATCTCAACCTGATTCTGTGCAGTAATGATTAATTAGATACAAAAGTGAAATCGGTTTATGTTGAATCACACCTAGGAGATGAGCCTGGAGTAAGTTTCACTTGAGTGACTTACTGATCTGTATCAAACTCACTACAACGCCGCTTTTCATTGTATTAACTTACCGTTGAGAATTAGGAGGCGGCTCTTGCCAGTTGACTCAACAGGAACTCGAAATCACGGGCGAAACTATGAAACAGCTTGACCTACCTATTTGTTTTTGTGAAGAGGTTTGACAGAGGGAACTGTAACTACTAAGGTCTTATCGTCCCGAAATCGAAGAGAGAAGGAAGATAGGGTATGGCTGAGATTCAACCCATGCTCTCCTGTTTACCAGGTGAACACCTCAACCACAATAAATCCAAGCCAGAAAATCAAGAGGAGTGAAAGATGATATTTTGTGAAACAATGTTCCTGGAAGTTTGAGAAGTAGCAATAACAAACAAATCAAATCCTGACAATGGGTCTACATTGATTCCACAATAGTTCTAAGCTTGTATGGAACCAATTATTGTGCTATGTGTTTTATGTTTTAGGTGGGAGAATTTTCTATGTGTGGTGGAAGGATGGTTAATGGTTTGCAGCGGGTGACATATCACGACATATTTGGGCGGTCATTTCTCTCAGAGGCTCCAACTCTTTCACATTGACCAGATCAAATTCCCGAATAAAATAGTAGAAGTGTTTGTAACAGGTGTTCACATGGGGTTCCTGTAAGAACAAAAGAAGAGATTACATTATTAACATTCATAACATTGAGAATCAAGTAGCCAAGTACCTACCATATTAAACAAAAGAGCTTGTTATTTTTAGCAACTTAGTGGCTGATTTGGATGGGTGTCCATCTGAGATAGATTGTGTTGTTGGCTAATATTCCAGGGTGCACTCAGCCTCATTGAAAAAGGTGATGGCATTTAAGCCTGATATGATCTTACTCAGGACACTTGTGTCTTTTCACAGAGGATTTTTGTTGCCAATTTTATATTAAACAAAAGAGCTTGTTATTTTTAGCAACTTAGTGGCTGATTTGGATGGGTGTCCATCTGAGATAGCTTGTGTTGTTGGCTAATATTCCAGGGTGCACTCAGCCTCATGAGGACAATTTTATCATTGAAAGAGTTGAAAATTTTGAAATTCCATTGAAAAAGGTGATGGCATTTAAGCCTGATATGATCTTACTCAGGACACTTGTGTCTTTTCACAGAGGATTTTTGTTGCCAATTTTTGTTAATATGACAAGAGTAACACAAAATACTTACAGCTCCAATTGAAACTATCCTATCAAAGTGGTGAATATAAACATGAACAAAAACTCTAAACAACCTTGTCAATATTTTTCTGCATAGGTTCACAAATGTTTTGGGAAAGGGTATATCTGAAACAAGAACAATAACAATTAGGGTAGGAGAAAGCCAGCCGTTCCTAGAACGAATTAAAGCGAAAACTAAAATGGATGTATAGGTACATAGGTATCGGATAACATACACAGATATAAAGTTTATGGTCATTTCTTTTCATTTATTTATTATTCTTTTTTTTTTAGCATGACTTGGATGGGATTTACTATTTTACTCACTGACTGAAGAGCCGCTCTTGGGTTTAATGATAATTAATGTCTTCATTTCACACAATGGATCATTTGTAGGTAACTAGGCAAAATTTCATTTGCATCGACATGTGTTCGGTAAAATCAAAATATGCTCAGTTTGACATCAATGGTAAATTTCAAACAAACCTATGTACATTATACCCTTACAGTGGGTTAAAAATAAAACAGTTCCGTTCTCGAAACGGCTGGCTTTCTCCTATCCTCTCTTCCTCTTCGCTTTCGGGACGATAAGACCTTAGTAGTAACAGTTCCCTCTATCAAACCTGTAAAAAAAAAGTACCCATTTACTTCCAAGGTAAAAAAAAACTGATCCTCCTAAACCCTAACGCTTTGACTGCTATGTTACCTCAGTCTTTCTCGTATACGACTCGAGTGTTGATAGAGACCGAAAAGTCCCTTTACTCCCGCAGTCTAATCAAGGTCTTATGTATTCCCTATACTGATTTCAGGTAAGGGAAGCTCTTCAACGGATGGGCGCTCTACTGCCCATGAACATTTTCCTTCGTCAGGAGATCGACCGTATTCAACGCGTCATTCTGGAGGTCCGGAAAACGCTGACGGATCTCAAGTTGGCAATCGACGGCACTATTGTGATGAGCCATTCACAGTTAATTTCCCTAACATAGGTATCAAATGCCATTTCAATATTAAGGATGTAAGGATTTATTATTATTTTAATTTCTCACCTGTTGAGACAGGAAACAAATTTTCATCATTAATCTGCCCCTCTATCCAGTCCATAGTGATGAGCCAGGGCTTGAAATCTTCCCTGGACGCCATGTACGATGCACGGATACCGGAGAAATGGCAGAAAGTAAGTCAAATGTGAATCTACCTATCTATGAAACCTTTACAAGCCTTAAAGGTTATCCAACTTTTTAATAAAAAAATGTTTCTTCTCAGATATCGTGGGAGTCAGCCACTCTTGGTTTCTGGTACACAGAGCTACTGGAGAGGGACATTCAGTTCAGACGATGGTATCAACACGGTAGACCCAATGTCTTTTGGATGACTACAAGAGTAACACAAAATACTTACAGCTCCAATTGAAACTATCCTATCAAAGTGGTGAATATAAACATGAACAAAAACTCTAAACAACCTTGTCAATATTTTTCTGCATAGGTTCACAAATGTTTTGGGAAAGGGTATATCTGAAACAAGAACAATAACAATTATTTACATGGTACTTCTAATCAACTTATGAATGGGCTTTACAAATCAAAGAGACAATATGAACAAAAAGTAACAATTATTTACATGGTACTGCTAATCAACTTATGAATGGGCTTTACAAATCCAAGAGACAATATTGATTATGCAGTCTGATGTAATTATTTGGTAACTATGAATTTGTTGTGGAGAAAATTCACGGTTAATTTCCCTAACATAGGTATCAAATGACATTTCAATATTAAGGATATAAATCAGTAGGTGTAAGGATTTATTATTATTTTAATTTCTCACCTGTTGAGACAGGAAACAAATTTTCATCATTAATCTGCCCCTCTATCCAGTCCATAAGTAATGCTATGTACTGAGGTGCAGGTAATGCAGTGGGTTTTTTGTACTTGGCTCCATCCGCCCACAAGTATTCATACCAATAACAATTATTTACATGGTACTTCTAATCAACTTATGAATGGGCTTTACAAATCAAAGAGACAATATTGATTATGCAGTCTGATGTAATTATTTGGTAACTATGAATTTGTTGTGGAGAAATTCACGGTTAATTTCCCTAACATAGGTATCAAATGACATTTCAATATTAAGGATATAAATCAGTAGGTGTAAGGATTTATTATTATTGGATGACTGGCTTCTTCAATCCTCAGGGATTCCTTACTGCTATGAGACAGGTAAACATCAATTCCCGCCTATGTCACCGAGTGGTTAAGGGGACAGACTCTTAACTCGGAGATGCTGGAAATTTTCTGACCAAACTTTCCATTTCCGGATAGACATGGACGTAAAATAATGTACTTCTTTCCCAGAGATTTGATAGAGGGTACTGTAACAGCTAAGGTCTTATCGTCCTGAAATCACAGAGAAGAGGACAAGATAGGAGAAAGCCAGCTAATCCGAGAACAAACCTTATTGGCTTAAGATAAAGTCCAGCCCTACCCCGGGCGGGAAACGAACCCGCGACCTAACGCTTACAAGGTAGACGCGATACCCTCCAAGCTAACTAGGCTGCCTAACACGCCAAAGCCGTATTTAGACCCACCTTTACTGTGGGTCGTATTCCGATTTTTTTTTTTTTTTTTTTTTTTTTTTTTTTTTTTTTACCGCCCACAAATATTCATACCGTGGACCTCCAGACATTGTGGGACATGACTCTTCTGTACAGAATTCAGACACAGTACCATAGATGAGATTAATTCTATTGAAGAAATCTACAACATGGACAGCAATCCAATCATTCATATCTTGTATTCATACCGTGGACCTCCGGACATTGTGGGACAAGACTCTTCAGTACAGAATTCAGACACAGTACCATAGATGAGATTAATTCTATTGAAGAAATCTACAACATGGACAGCAATCCAATCATTCATATCTTCACCCTCGGGAAGTTGTACGACAGATCTCAAGTTAATGCCCGAGCTGAGTGATGCTTGAGCTTGTTTGTGAAGGGAGTATCTCATTGTTCCAGGGTTGAACTTTTTCTTGGGGCGGAAAGTCTGTAAGAAATAGACAAGAAAACAGTGTTGGTTAGAACTTGGACACAGTCTTATTTCAACAAGAAATAGATAAGGTAAACATCCACCACAACCAGCCATTGGCCCCTTTGTAGTCAGCAGTTTGTCTCTTTTCTTAATCTGTCTGAATACAATAATTCCTTCTCACATGAGTTCTGGCTAGAGCTAGATTATCAATCAAGATTTACTTACCTTTCCTTTTTGAAAGAACTCCACAAATCCACTCAAGTTTAATGCCATGATTAGTAGTGTGTAAGAACACTGAAATTGGGATTCAAAACGTAGATAACAGACACAGGATAGATGTTATCATATTGGGGAAGAACGGTTCTCTCTTATCACCTTATCATTATAAGATAAGACTACTGCATGGCCTTGATTCACTGGCAATTTTCCAAAAAATCAGTCTCTTTTTTTATCAATTTTCTTGGAAAATTTTTCTTTTTTCACTTTTTTTCCTTTTGTTTATTTTTTTTTTTTTAAGAAAACTCCTAAAATGTCAAACTGCAAAGTGCGTAAACTGCAAAAATGATGGCGTAAACAAGATGGCGTCAAGCGCGAAATTTTAAAATTTGAAAAAAATTTAAATTAGAAAATCTTGGCCTGGGAATCCAACAAAAGTCATAAAGGAATCCAAGGCAATGACAGAGTTGACATTCTTGCCAAGGAATCTATTACTGCTGACATCCTCCCTACCATCAACTCCCATGACATAAAAACCCACTATAAAAAATCCCTCCATAATACCTGGAACAATAAGTGGAAAAACCTACCCTCCCCAAACAAACTCAGAGAAATCAAAGATAATGTTTTCCAATGGGACTCCAGTAACCTTGAAAACAGAAGAGATGAAATCGTTATCACTCGAATTAGAATAGGCCACTCTCTATACACCCATGGCTATTTAATGGATAGAGTCAACATCCCTTCCTGTTCCTTCTGTAATACCGAATCCCTTTCCATCAAACACATAATAATCCACTGCCCTGCCCTACATAGATCCAGAATCAAATTTAATATCCAAAACTCCCTCTCTGAAGCCCTAGGCGATAATAACACTTCCATCTCCAATATTATCCTATTTCTGAAAGATATCAATATCTAGATGTGCATTCGTAGAAGAAAAACTCACAGACGAAAACCTTCATAGCGGAAAAAAATTCCCACGGAAAAAAATCCCTCGGACAAGGTTTTTATCCCACGAAATTGTACTCAGTGATGGTTATACTGTACGAAATTATATCCCACGATGTTTTTCCTGGGAATTTTTTACCGTTATGAAGGTTTTCTTCTGTGACTTTTTCCCGTATGAAGTTTTTCGTCTGCGATATTTACCACTATGACGATTATATTGCGTGTTTTTTTTCCTCCGTGAAGATTTGATGTGGCGAATTTAGAGGTGATGAGGTTTTTATTGAGTGGAAATTATACCCAATGAAGTTTTGACAGTATGAAATTTAACCTGGTGAGATTTTACTGTATGAGTTTTGCTTGTATGACGATTTTCTTCAATAGAAATGTACGGGCTGACAGTTTTACCCTGCGAGATTATACGCCATGAATATTTTCTTCAATGAAGTTTTTCTCGAATGAAGGTTTTCAGTTTCGTAAACTGAAGAGAGATGGAAGATCGAGAGAGAGTGAGAGAGAAGATTTTCCAACAATACATCCAGCTGATTGCAGCATTATTTCTTACCACAGAGGCAATAGATTTGTTTTGGTGTGGCGGTAAAAATTCAAATTTTGAACTTTTCTTTGCATTTGCAGAATGGATTTTCCAAGGCGATTTATCCAATCTATTTCCTTTTGAATTACAATTTTCTTTCTTTTTCAAACGTTTTATTTAAAGAGGAGGTTAACAATTAGAGTCCTATTCCACAAAGAATTGTTTTGTCCCCAAATCAAAGAAAAACTGATTAGAAAAAAAAAACATAAAAGGAAACCTCTAAATTCAGTGCTTTCTCTCACTGAATTTGAATGGAAACTAAATGGAATAAAGTAATTGAAAAATAAGGGAATGGCAATAGAAAACTTGTGGATGGAATTTTTACCAAAGGGTCTTCTTAATGTCTTGGCCCCAGAACAGATGAAAGCAAAACTGAAAGAATACAGGTAAGCCCAGACTTTATTAAGTCCCAACTTAATTTCAAATATTTCATCTTTTTTACTTTCTTAAAAGTTACTTAATATGCTATGGGTATTTCAGTGGTGTTTACCACTTGTCTGTTAGGTTGGAGTGAAAAGTAATAATAAAACATGCAGAATACATCAAGAAATACAGTGATAATAAAGAAGACTATGTAAGTATGAAAAGAGTACCTATAGACTCTTTTCCACAGACTTAGTAATGATATTATATTACCAAGGTATAATCTTAAGATTAAATATTTTTGTAATTAAAACCTGGATTACATTTTTTTTTTTTTTTCTGTTGAGTCTGGAACTTACATCCTCTTGCATTAAAGTGCTCAACCATCCCATACAGCACAAAAGTTGGAAATCTATGTAATACCATTGTCAAAAGTAATTTCGTATTACAGAAGCAAGAAAAACAATATGTAATAGGTCTGGATAAATCCATAACATCTGTACTAAATCACTATTACTTGTGTATTTATATAAATCATGAGAATGTAGACTGTAATAAATTTGTCAATACAAAACTTGAAATACATCCAGCACTTCACAGCTTTTATGAACTTGGTAAAAATCAATGATGTTCAAAGATAGTGTGTAATAGAAATTTTAAATACCAAAAAATACAGGTCCAGTTGTAATAAACAGGTTTAATAACCTAGTTTGAAATTAAGTCTTGTAATACACATGGAAAGAGATGGCAATTGCGCGGTAATGTTTTTATCCAACTGTATAACATTCCAAAAAAGTTCCATGTTTTTATTTTCAAGTCCTATTCAAATTGGAATAAAATCAAATTAGCGCATGCGCAATGAAACAAAATAAACAAAGAATTTCAAAGAAACAACAACTCAACGGTTCTTGTTCTTGATGAGCTTCCCTAGTTAATTTTGCAATTTTCCTGAATTTTGCCACTAAAGTTTAAGTAATGTTAATAAAAAAAGTTAATTGTGAATTAAAGATTTCAAATCTGTAATCTCTGTATTTCTGTTATACAATCAGTACAAAACAACACATTTCTACCAACACTTTTATGTAGTGGACTTCGTGTGGACTGTGGAGTGCATTCTTTTGCTGGCAATTGAACGGTAAGTCACTACTTTCTTTTTTTTTTTTACTACTAGATACCTACCTAATTTAACTTTTGACGCATAAACCCTTTTTAAACCAGCACAATCAGACTGAAGTGGGGAGTGATCTTAGGGGAAAAATTATGTAGGTAAGTACAAAATGTTAAATCAATGTCATTTTTTTATTCCTTTCAGTGGACAAACTCATCTCAATTGAGTTAGAACAAAATGAAATTCTTGAGAAACTGGATATGCTACAAAAAACAGTAAATCATCTCATGACAAGACGTGAAGCAGCATCTAGTTCTACAGAACTTCAAGACTTATTAAAGAAGTTGCCATTGAAAACCCCATTGGATTTTGAAATCTTTCAAGATAATCTAACTGACTCTGGCCAGAGAGCTTTGGTAAGGATTGAATATCATAAATTTTATCCAAAAGTATCACCATAAATAACTGAGGGGCTACAAAGGGACTAACTGCAGATATGTAGGTATCTAGTATTATATCTCTTAAAATAGGTACCAAAAATGAGCCTTTCTTTAATGCACACAGTTTTACTATTGTATTAAAGATAGCAAAACATATTGGTCTTGTACTTCAGGTGAATGATTTTGTATGGTACCTACACATAGGGATTTGCAAACAACCTGGTTTATGTTCTAGATATAAAGATATAGACTTTACATAATGGTCAAGAATAAGGCTGTTTTTTAAGACTGAAAAGTGACTATGAAATTCACTAAACTAGGCTATGGCGTCTTGTTTTTATTAATGCAAGTTACAGCAGCAATAATGCTGACTGTACTGTTTAGTCAGCAATTAGTGAGCTATTGTTCTTTCTTTTAGGAGTTGGGCTGAACGGGAGAGCCCGCAGTTTCAGTCTTGTTCCTACCATTGCATCGAGCATTTGGTAATCCTCGACGATTCAAGTTTATTTAATTAATTATTAATTATTTCTTTTATTATTTCTTTTTATTATAAAATATTGTTATTTTCTAATTATTAATTGCTGTTTTTAAATTGGGCTTTTTGATTAAAGAAAAACTAAATTTACTTTATAAAAATAAATAATTATAATTTTTGGTAAAATAAAATATTGTCTTTTTTAAAAACCCACCTACGATCTCCGTAGTGGTATTTTACATGGTCATTATGGGGGAAAAAATGAGGTAAATCATTTTATATATATAGAGCAAAATATCCGGGTTCGATTCCTGGCCTTCAGGACTTTTTTTTTTATTTATTTATTTTTTTTTTTAAATGAGATGTGTGCACGGAAATTTTAATTGCCTATTTTAGAAACATGAAGTAGGTGCCACACTGGGTAACAGCTAGTAAATAAAATTAATATACATACAGTGCATTCAAAAAGCCCCCCCCACCTTAATTTTTGAACCAATGAATTTAGAAACCTGAAATTTCGTATACAAGGGCCGGAGTTATGGCCTGTTAATATTTTCATTTTTCCATGTTCTCCCGCCTATAGGGGAAGTACCAAAAATGGGAAATTCATATCGATTGGTGATTTGTGCTTCAAATAGGCCCCACTAATGGTTCATGTTGAAATTCAGACCCTAAAATGAAAAATAGACTTCCGGCCCTGATGGCCTCCGGATATGAAAATGGATGTTTCGAAATTTAATTTTTGGGACCGAATTTCAATA